>NC_056741.1:1863312275-1863439775 GCF_019279795.1 Protopterus annectens
CTTGTTTCTATGAAATAAGGGAATTTTTTAATCCTCTAGCAGTTACTTTTCTTACTGTATCAACAAAAATACAGGTAATTATGTAGGTTTATGTTTGCTAGTACACATTGGAGAAAAAAAAAAAACACTAATTAGTACTAAATATTTATGTAAAAAAAATCACTCCAACCACAATGCCTGAGCAAAAGATTGGAATTTAGACCAAAATCATTTCACCAGACCACTGTCATGGAATATATGTTCCCAATCCATTTTAACTTCTTTATTACGTCTCCTATGAGACTTTGTAGGAACTAATCAAATCTCCAATTCTTTGTGTTACATAAAGGACTCTGCATATAAACACTTTCCAAATATGGAGGAAGTAATCATACTGGCTGATTTAAACATTATCTTCCTATCATTTTATACAAACAATTAAGGCAATTAGGTTCATAGGTTCATAGGTTCATAGGTTCATAGGGTAGTACTAGGCTAACTGCCCTTGCAAGCCAAACTGCCCCAAGCCAATTATCCCTTGTGAGACTCAAACCCTGCAGCTTGTGTTTGTAAGGCAAACACCTTAACCATTATCCTTGATTTAAAAATACCAGTATGTGTCTTTAACAATTATTCCTTCATCCACAGTTATTTTATATAAACCTGATTAAGGTAGTCTTGATGAAATGCTAATTTGTAAAAATAATTGTATAATTTTAGTAAGTTAGGTTAGATTATCAATTTTTCTTCAGATAAATTCTGCATTTTATTGTTCAAAAATTGCATGATGTATGGTATTGTTTGCCATTCTTCAGATTCTAAACTACATTTATGAAATAAATTATCAGTTGATAATAAGGTTATTTCTTTAAAACAAGCAAATAGGCAAATATGATTTAACTTTTATCTTGTCATTATACTTACATTAGTAGTTTCAATAAATCTCTTAGAGAAAGAAATAGGAAATGTTCAGAATATCCACTTCTTAAGCCAGGGACTGTATATAAGAACAGCCCAAATTTAAGAAAACTAAAGTCCTGACAGAAATGTAATCATCACGGATTCATCTGTGGACTGAGAAAAACAGGCTAGAGACAAGTTGTCAAGTCAGCTGTTTTAAATGTTTCTAGCATTTTAAGAGCACAAAATTAAGTGCAACTGTATAGGTTTTTAGTTTCATAGAAGGTTACTATGCTAACAGTCCTAAAGCCCTTACAAGCCTAGTCATATTTATCCTAAGTTACCTCAGATGTCGATGGTTAGGTGAGTGAAGTTTGCAGAGGTAAGGGTCTATAGTAGTTAATACAAACTTCCTCTGTCCAGGAAGGACATGGGCACCACCCCAGGAATGAATTTGCTGTCACCCATCCATTGATCTAGTTTGCATTTGAAGAGGGTCAGGGAGGGCCTCTGTTTTATGTGAATTAGAAGCTTGTCCAGAGAAGTGGCAGCTTCTTGGAGATGTATCTATATCTATCTCTGCTGCATAACCTATTCATGTTAGAGGCTAGGTTAAGATCCTTGGAGCAAGTAACCCTCAAGCAGTTTGATTTACAAATGTGTAGTATTTCCATCAGGGCCTGGTCAGAGACTACCCTGAAAGCCAGGCACAGGTCACCACTTAGGAAGTTTAGGAGACCGAATACAGTGACAGAGCTTTCATTCTTTCCACATGACACTTGTTTTGTGTACCATGTGCTTTCTTGGTGAGAAACCTCTGTGGTCTCTCCAATTGTTGTAGGTGTCTGGTGAAGTACATGCAAAAGGGAGCATTGTACTCAATTATTGGTCTGATGAGAGCTGAGTATAATGGAATTATAACATCCTTAGTTCTAGATGAATTGCCTTTACTTATAAGATTATCCAGAGAAGGATTTCCTTACTGTTGTGGATACATGATGGTCAAAGTTCAGATTGCTATCAAACTGAGTATCCAGATCATGTACCGCTGGGTCTGCACTCAAGGGGGTGCTGTTTATAATGTAGTTAGCAGAGATGTCAGCTTTCCCAAAGGGGCAAGTATGCTTTTATTATAATGTGTACATTATGGCCTGAAAAAAATGAGTCCATTGTTTGCATACCTTTTGCATCAGTATCTGCCATCTGTCAAGCATCACCAACTCTGGAGTGGCTGTCATTGATGTAACCAGAGTGGTTGCTTGTGTCCTCTCTGGCAAACTGGTAATAAAGTTGTGGGTTTTTTTGTGTCTTCTTTGCCTCCATAACTGTCTATTGCCTGCCACTGTTGCCTTACATTATCCATTGCATGTACTAGGCTCTCCTATTCCACCCCCTCGGACTTACTCCAACTTATGCTCAAGGTCAATAAGGGGATCATGGCATCTCATTGTAGCATCATATTGCTACAAAAGAGTATTTTTTACTTAAACCCAAACTTCCTAATTGAGCAGGATTGTATACATACAATGTGCAGATGTTTAATGGGGTAGACATACAATCCGTGTCCATAAGGGGACCAGTGCACCTCTTTATGCACCTGCATGCTTTTCTGCACCTGCTGAGGTAGTCTGTGTACCACTTTCATGGCTTTGTGAACTGATTGCATACCCCAGGACCACCACAAGCATCAACATTCATCCTCCAAGGGACTGCAGAATAGGACAGCATACTCCACACTTTCACATTAGAATAGCAGATTCATTCTCCTCATGCCATTTCCAGCAGATGCCCTTGATACTATCTGAACAGTTGTCACTTGGGCCATAGTCAGGGTCTTATCCCTCTATGCTGGCAGTGTTTGAAAAACGTAGTTAATTTTGAATAAAATTATGTGTGTTAAGCAGAATTATTGCCATTTCATTTGATAATCAAGATGTCTTCAATCAAAAATTCTAAATTTCAAAACTCGACTATATATTGCTTCCTTGTTATATTTATTTCTTTTCTACAATGTAGGCTGTGTTACATGTTTCTACAGATGCACTATTGCTTGTGTGCTTAATGAATGTATAACCAACATTAACGTAAAACTATATGACTTTAAAGTTGTTACTGCGCTTGTATAGCTGTTACTGTAAATATATGACTGTAAACTGTGCATCCACATCCAGGTGTAGGATGAAAAGGATCCTGAAAACAGAGCACCTATCTGGTTAACAAATAAGTAAACAAGTACTCAGCAGTAGTACACTTGATAAACAATGCTCACATTACAGTTAATGATTAAAAAATAAACTGATGTTGTTCCTCTCCAAAACCAGTTCCCACAACTCACATAGTTTAATATTTCCTATCCCCAAAACACTAGACTTGAGCAGGTTTTCAACACTGAGATGCTTGGTGGAACAATTGATGTTAAGCTGATGTTTTATATAAACAGACATAATGTCACAAAGAAAACTCACTTATATAGAACCAAGACATTTCTCACTGGCCTAGGTTGTAAATCTACTACACATGCTTATTTCCTGTAAACAATCCAATATGCTACCCTATCCTCAGTAACCTACAGAACAGCCTCCTAGGAAAGCTTGAACACTGCTATAATAAAATTGACAAATGCATTGCTAATTTCCCTAACAAATCCCATCACTGCTTTGTACTCTCAGAAATAAAATGGATGGAATTTCTGAACTGTTTTAAATTCCTTCATCTAATAAAAACTGTTCATTTCATACTTCACCACCCAAATGAATGCCCTTCTCTACATACCCTCCTGCGCAGGTGTAACCCTAGCAGACCTCTGTGCTCTAAAGATAAATTCCTGGCTCAACAATCTAAATCCCATAACTCATCGGGGATACTCTACTCCACGTATATCTCCAAGCTGTGAAATGCCATACTCAGCCAACTTAGGTAAATAGTCAATAAGCTTAGCTTTAAGAGAACTCTTCAGCATTATCTACTAAATGCTAGATTATGTCAATACTCTCACCCTACTACCTGACTAATTACTATCCTATCTACACTTTCTACTTATTTATGCCTCTCTCTATCTTACCATCACTCATGACTAGTAAACTATAATTACTTTTTCCTCTCTTTATTTCATTTTCAAGTTCTCTTCTTCCCCAAATGTCTCTTCCCCATCTACCCTGTCTAACCCTCTCCCCATCTACCCTCTCCTCATATACCCCCACTCCCATCTACTGTCCTAATGATCAAATCACAACTACTTTGGAACAGACACTCAAATATTAAGCTACTTTTGACATTTACTGTCTTACTGTCTGATTTGCATTATAATATGCTTAACTCTTTTTGTAAGATCTTTATTATGTTAGAAGTGTTTGTGTTTGTATGTCTGTATGTAGTTACGAAATATTTTACTTGGCACATCTTTTGCCTAATTATCATGTTAGCTCAACCATGATGTACTGATAAATGTTTTATGTTTATGGAGCTTTTCTCCCTGGGCCCTAAGTGAAAGGAGCCTTGCATGGCTCAGTCATGCAAGACAATCCCGGTAAAAACATGCAATAAATAAAACATAATTAACTAAATAAATAAGCAAATGAAAATAAAATGTAGAGCCTCTCTCACACTTGAGGAAGCTCTAGAGAAAGTGACCATAAAAGTTAAATTTTTGAGGGGCAAGTTGAATAAGCCATTTTCCCTTCATAGTACTTGCTTTTCTGCAGTTGATGCCTTTATATTATTGTCAAAAGAGTTAAATGTTTTAGAAATGACAGGTGCTGTGAAGTTTGATGAAGGCTCACCTCCAAAAGATGCATCACTTCTGTTCTTTGGCATCTCCTCTTTGGCATTTACTTAATGGAGATCAATGATAATGTTAATGGTTTGTGGCTGATCATGTTTGCAGATGACTGCATGTTTAATGCTATCATAAACTTCCCAGAGGACACCAAGATCCTCCAAGAGTTCCATCCGAAACATACAGTTGATGTCAAAACCATGGACTAAAACTAAATGCCAAGAAGTGTATAATTGCATCCTTTTGGCAAGCATGACTTCCCTTGTAGTTATCATATTGACAACACACCACTGAAAACTGATCCTGTTGTTAGGGATCTGGGAATTTCTGTCAACAGTGATTTATTTTGATCATCACCTATTCGCTTTGGTAAGAAAGTCCTTTTTCATTGCTTGGCTTATATCTAAAGATGCTGTGTCCAGATCCAGAGAAGTAACTGCTCCACTGTATTCGGCATTCATTCGGCTGATCAATGAGTATAATGACCCTTTTGGCATTTACCTGTCCAAGCACTCGTCACAACTGGAACAACACTATAGCTTTCTCATGAAAAAAATCATGGGCCTAAATCATAAAAACTATGCAGATTGTATTAAAGCCTTGTCCCTCTTCATGGTGTTATACAAACTAATGAGAGGTGACTTGTGCCTTGTTAATAAAGCTTCAACAGACCCTGTCCTGTCAGACTTATTTCTCATTCACAAGACTAATTGTATCATAAACACCTGGTTTCCTATTAGGGGACATTCGAGTGGAAATGAATCTGAGTATGTGAAACTGTGCAAGACACCAGTGAAGTTATTCAAGTCAGTATGGTAACCACTAATGGGTGTCATATAAACCACTGGAGCTACTACAAAGACAGGCTGGTGGGGCCCCAGTAAAGTCCAATACAAAGGAGAGCACATTTGCAACTGCCCCCTCCTATGCTGAACTGTGTTGTATAAAATGTTGAGGCCATCAAAGGACCTGTTATGAGGACATAAGCCTAATCCATCTTATCATGCAACATGAAAGAAAAAAGGTCCTACCTGTTGAACCAATCTGGCAGCTCCACTATAGCCAAACAGCTAGCAATTAACAAAAGAATGTTTGCTAAAAGAGTACAGCAGTGGCCTGACTTAAACAGCAGACAGTTTATATATATATATATATATATATATATATATATATATATATATATATACCAACCAAAGGTAATAACATAGTCCCTATAATTAATCTCCATAGAAGTCTTTAATTGCATTATGGGTATGTATCGAACAATTATATGAAGAAAGGCATAATTAAACCTTGAGATGTACATTATAAAACAGTTGTTCTCACCCATGCACATGTAAAGGCAGCCTTGCCTTCTCTAGTCCTGCTGGCCATTCTCTGCTCTGACCTCCTGGAGTGTAGAACAAAACAGAGATACATAAGTACAGAACAATGCATACTGGGAGAATTGTAATTAAAAAAAAAAAAAAAAAAAAACATACAGTACATCTCAGGAGCTCACACTCTGATGTGTTTTTTCCCATTTGTAAAAAAGTGTCTGGATGGCACCTCTTCCAATCATTACAGTGTAGCCTGTACTGCTTTCCAGCTCAAGGAATGCCAGTGGCATCCGTAACCAACCCGGTCAGATAATGCAAGAAATCCTTCTTGTACTGGGGACCCTCATACAAGTTCCCCAGTAAACAGTCCTGGTAGTTACTATGCAACAGGTGGAGAAAGATTTTTCTGTCCTGTGAGTATCACCTGGGCTCTCTACAAGCACCAATGCCATCTGAAGCCAAGGACACTCACCGGGTGTCATACCAGGGTATAATGGCTGACATCTTGTTGTCATGTCTATTTCACATTGCCAAAATGACTGCACAATGTAGAGCAACTCAATAGTGTGGCCAGTGGCAGGGTTTCAGATGGATCGTGTCATACTGATTATATACAGGAAGGGGACAGAGAGTGTGAAATATGTTAGGTACAGCTCATCTTTGCAGCATATATGTCAACATTGAGAAAGACAGTGGTCTTCAATGACCCCATGCCTATCATGCTTAATCAGGGAAGTACAGAGGAACCTCCTGCTGGCTTGAGCAAACCCATGCATGCACAATGCACCTTGGAGATACTCGGGCATGTTCTGGGCACTGTGCAGACCTATCTGTGGGACTATGCTTTAGGATCAACACATAGAATGACCAATGCAGAGATATTCATGCGCTGTGCTCTCATTTGCATAATCATCATGTTTAGAGATCTGAATCAGCATGATACAAACCCCAATGGATACAAAGAAGCTCATCACACTACAGAAGAAGACACAGAGCTGTGTTGGAGAAACAAACTTCACTTACTGAAGCCAATCAATGCTGTGGAAAGCAGAACTATGACTTGCTGAAAGTTTGGGCTACATTTTCCTTATACTTATTGTCTGTAAATGTGAACTTATGTTTCTTTGTAGAACTACTTCATATGGATAACTGTGCAGTGCTTGTTAAGTGTGACAACAAGGATCAAGTTGTCAGTGAAGCACAAAGAGGTCATATACAAGTGCTATGAAGGTTAGTGGGAGGCGCTCTCTAATGAAATTGTGAAATGTAGGTCTTAAAGTAGTTAGACCTGCACTATCTTGTGAAATGATGGGACAGATATATACCCATGTGTAGCATTCCCTTGAGACACTCATAGTTGTATATAATATGAACGTGGCACTGTAAAAGCATTGCATAATACAACTACAGCTTCAACCTATGTCCTAATGTAATTGTGGTTGTCTGTCTGTTAAATGAAGCCACATAGGTTATTACTGCTTGCCATCTTCATCTGCCCATTCCTGGACATCTTGTTAAGGTGGGGGTGGTGGCTCCAGTTCTGTAAGCACCCCAGCACATTTTAGCCTAGCAAGCTGCATATGATGCAAACTTCAGGGCCTGGTAGATGATGTAGTTGACCAAGTAGTGGACACATAACTTAAAACCATGCAAGACCACCTCCTGTGAGTTATAGACATGCTGAATTGGTCAGCTCTGACTACTGAGCCACTGGAAACCTCCACCCCATGACACTGGAGTCCCCCACTGCAGATGCATCAGGCATTGGGAATATTTGAGGTCCTCTAGTTTGGGGAGATACCTAATTCAGCACCTTTATGTCTGTCTGTCTGTCATGTGTATGTCTTGCTTCTCCCCAAAAATGGTCAGTCATCCATAGTGTTCCTGTCTATCTTTTATGTTACATCCATTCCTTAACTATTCCATCAACTTTCCTCTTATAGAAAAAAAATTAAAAAGTAAGGGGGAGTCTATCTATTTGCCTATAACATAGTACCTCTCCTTTCCCACCTCCACCAGTACATTCCTCATGATGTCTTCCATTTGTGTACATCTTGTTTTCTATCCCCCATGTCAAGTTGTTCTATCTTCTCTTTTCCAACCTTATAAAGACCCAATCAGATATCCACATAAGGTCACTCCTATATTAAATACATAACAGTGTATATCTTTTTTTTAAATTCACTACTATGAAGCTATGCTGAGCAATGTTTTCCTTAACTGAATGCCAGTAATATATGCAGGCTTGTGCAAACCCATCATCACCTCCAATTTCCAAAAAATAGACAAAAATTGTCACTTTACACTCAGATGGTTATATTTGCATATATGTGCACTAGCTTTTATGCATTTTATGAACCTGCAGACAGCCCAGACACTTGTGGGTGTAGTCAGTGTCATTAACTGGAGCTGAGAATATATTAAGATATTGTGGCACTCTTCGCTATTTGGCCTTGCACACATATGTAACCTGGTGCTATGAATACCAGTGTTAAGTCTTTAACTAAGGAAACAAAAAGGTGCTCCATGCTGGTAAACTTGATATGATGTAAGGAGACCCAAACATATTTAGTTGCAACTATCTACAAGTAGATGGCCATTTGTAAAGTGCATCTTTGCCTAACGATTTGTTTTTTTTCTAAAACAGTGTTTTCAAAAGTTTCTCTTTTTTCCATTTCACTAACTCAAAGAGCCCATTTTCAGTTAATACTCAGGAAGCCAAAAATAGATAACTAAAGATATATACAGATTCATTATTCACAAAAATACATATTGCCATAAGTCTCTGTGTTTTAACAGAAACTATAACTGACATGTCCATTGCTATAAAATGGACTTCAGAGTGAGATGGGATCTCTGATGTTTAAGATGCTGTATTCTGTAAAATCTGGAGAAGCAAGATAGTTACAATACCATGTGTAAACTGTAAAATCCTTCTGACAAACCAGAACCATAGCTACCTCATCTGGTGCCCTCTTGAGATCTACAAACTCAAACTAGTGCCCTATTTTCTGCTCCTGTGACTGTAGCAACAAGCAGATTGCTACAGTTACTACCAGAGGACCATATGCAATGTATTAAATATACCCCTGGATTTACTAATCTTCCATGCAGGACTAGCTTAGTCCTGCATGAAAGCGACCATTTAGAAGCAGGACGGCAGTGCACCATGCATATTTATGAGGTGACCGCTTATCCCCACCAACAGTCCCCCTTGTGTATAACAGCAACAGAATGTAGAAATAAAATGAAGAAACCCTTTTTTTAAAAAAAAAAATCTGATTACAGCTAACCGTAGGTGCACAGGTGGCCCATTGCTTAGCTATGGTTAAAGCAGCTTAAAAGGCTGAAGAGGATAACAAGGAAGATACATACAAATGCAGCAGCATATCAATAGTGTAGTGGGTAGAGCATTCACCTTACAAGCAGATATTCCCAGTTCGAGTCCCACTGCAGCACATTTCATTTTACATGCTAAATCACATTATAACCAATATTTTTGTTGCATAACCCACTAAATAACATATATTTATGAACTGAAGTACTGCAGTAAATGCACATGTGAGATGTCAGTGTCATAATGAATAAGGCACTAGTAAGCAGGTTTAAGCACAAATAAGCAGTAGTAAGCACATTTAAGTGGCCTTAAGGCCATTTGCGTGGTGATAAGCAATGCCTACACTGGCTAAGCAATTCCAAAGCTAACTCTCTGTAAGCAGATGTAACGGCAGGTTAGCAGTGTTTACAGTCACGCAAACCCGCTCAAAAGTGCCTTAATCACTCTGTATCCAATGGCCCTTGTTCTGCCCATCAACAAATTAAACAGCCATACAGGTCTTGAACCCAGGGCCCTATACATCATAGTCCCAGTAGTTATCAACCAAGCCATCACAGAAGTATAGAAGAACGAAGTAGTAGCAAACAAGTCCTCACAATAGTATAACCAAAGTGAACCTGTGAAAGGCATCAGTATACAGTTATATGTGCCATAACCCACTACATAACATACATATGTGAACTAGAGTACAGCAGTAAGCCCAGAAGTGAGGTGTAATTGTAACAGAGTGTTGAAGTCCTAATAAAACACAAGGACCCCACAGAGTGTACATACACATCAATCAGGGATACCAGGCATATATATAAGGTGTAATGAATAATAACACAATGCCAAAAAGGCATTATAATGAAAGTCTAATGTAAGCAATGCTAAGCATTGCACAGGCCAGCTTAGGAGGTGTAAGCAATGTGTAGACTAGCTAAATCATTGTGCCCAGTGGTATACCCCTTTAAACAATGTCAACCTTAGGTAAGCAGGTTGCCCATAGATTAGCCTTTTCAAAACCGGCCAATCATGGAGAAGTGCAGGAAATCATCCCTACTTAAACCCAAGAGGTGGGAATACATCTCATAACTGGTTGTAGATTCCCCTTGCAGGCACTATGGCAGTAAGGGGAGAAGGAGTGCGCTTCCAGTCGCAGCGCTGGTGCATCCAGGAGTCCAAGGTCATGGCAGGACTCCTAGTTAAAGACCTTGCTCAGAGACTGCTGCAGGGCCAGTACCAGGGCTCCCAGTACAAGGTGGAGGCCTGAGACCATTTCTCCCATGACCTCACCAGTGCCACTGGCATACCCCAAACTGGTGAGCAGGTCAGGCACCACTATGCCGACCTGAAGCGGAGGAAGGGAGACCTCTTGGAGGAGTGGCTGCAAGCGGCTAGAGCATCAGAGGATGTTCCAGACATGTGTAAGTATCACCCCAGTATGTGTGTGATAATTGCCAGCTCAGGTATATCATGGATAGATATGGCTAAATATTCCTCTTATGTCCCCCACAGCTGCAATGGAGTGGGCCGTGAACCAGGAGGCCCACATCAGCCGCCTGGTGAGGTTGCGATGTGAGGCAGGTCAGTAATACTCATGCATTTACTGCCATAGGAAATAAAACTAAAAGTAGTAGTAAATTAATTGCTAGTATAAAACCTGTATTGTTCAAGGCAAGTACTGCATACACTAAAGAATATAGCAGGAAGAATCTCATATTGTTTGTATGTCAATGAAAGTGTAATATCCTGACAAAACAGGTCTAACTGCTGGACTGCATGTGTATATTCTGGTATCATATGTTAATGTAGATTTGCAATCATGTAAAAGTACTGTTGTATTAAGCACTGTTACCCACACCCTGCACCATAAATTGAATGTGTAGGAATAACTGTATATGACAGGTGTAATCCCAGAGGCCATTTAGTACAACCGAGACACACATAGACAGTAAATAGAAAATGCAGACAACAAAAACTGAATAGCACATGCAATTGAAATGTGAACTGTTGCCTTTTTTTGCACACACAGCCACGGTTCGAATCCTGCCAGTGGTAGTAGTCTGCATACAGAATCATACCCCATGACTGTACAGATATGTCCAGAACATCTATTAAAGTTGCCCATATCTAATGCCTATCAACCTGTCCCCCTGGGAAATCAGTGGGATGATCCCAGACGTATAGGCAGCAAACAGGAAATACAACTGATGGACAAACATCTATGACAACAAACCTGGCACACTAGCAATTCCCCAATACCTTATGGGACTAAGAAGTCATGTATGTCCCATTTACACCCCAAGTTGTTAAGCTGTGGTCAGAGTGTGTACAGTAACAGAGTGAGATGTATGTGCATAATAGTAATGTGGAACCTGGTACTGTGTGTGGGAATATTCGGGTAGTGCTAATAAACATTCCTCCCACATGTCTGTCAGATACCAACACTGTGCCCAGAAATACAAGAATGATATGCAGTTGCTCTGAATAATGAGGTATTACACATCACTGTCACCCACACTGTCCATCAACATATAACTGTCTAGAAAATCTGTTTAAGAGTGTTGTTATACAAGGTCAGAATGCATAAGCACAGGGGATTAATAAGACAGAAAGCAGTTCGGAGATATACAGCAATATCAATATAGAAGACACAACTGTGATGGACAGTGTTTATGTTGTAGCAGACACAGCCATGATCTGAATCCTGGGAGTGGAATTAGACTGCATACAGATTTATACCCCACAACTGTACACGTGAGGCCAGAATGTCCAGTATATGTGCCCGTATCTGCTGCCTGTCCCCCTGGTACATCTGTGGATGATCCCAGATGTGTAGCCTGCAAACAGGGAATACAAGTGATTGTCAACCATCATGAGAACACACCTGTCACTGCAGCAACCCCCAAAACTGTTAAGAGAGTAATAGTTTAAGTATGTCCTATCTACACTCCCATGTTGTCAAGCTGTGACCAGAGTTTGTACAGTAACAGAGTGAGATGTATGTGCATAATACTAATGTGTAATCTGGAACTTTGTGTGGCAACAGTCAGGTAGTGCTAAACATTGCACCCACAGATAAGTTGGATATGAACACTGTGCTGAGAAATACAGACCATTATAACATGTACTGGTACTGTTCACTCTGGTATTGTAGGGAATTGTGAGTGTTGCAGTTTCTCTGAATAATAAAAGTATCACTGATCACTGTCACCCACACTATGCTAGGAAAGCATGTATATGTGTGTGCAGGTCACTAAAGGTGGAAGAGGGCACTATTCTAGATATGTCCCAACACACCAGCATGTGGTCAACACGTGGCCAGAGTCCGTGCAGAAAGAGTTGGATAGTTGTATGAAAAACAACAACCTGGAATCCAGGAGTATGTGTAGAAACAGTTAGTGTTAACAAACATTCCCTCCACAGGTATACCAGGTAAGAGGTGTATACTGCAAGTAAAACCGGATCATGTGTAATGATGACGACAGCCATATCACTGACCAAACTAAGGCTATAGGGTAATGTAGTAAGACTTGTAAGGTACAGATAACAGCACTAACTAGGAAAGTAATGTGGACTACATGAATATACTAGTTGTTAATTGACATCCCCCCCACCTTATCTCCAACAATAATCAACATACCCACCCCAACTGGTATGTAATGACTCTGATAATGTCCAGTTGTTTAATATATATTTTAATGGTTCCCATGCATGTGCTATATTGAATTATTCCAACATTGGTGGCATGGTGCCATCAATGTACCTGCATGCTGTTCTTATTACCACTGTGGTCCCATATATGCATGTGTTCTGTTTGCTATGCAACTGTTCCATATCTGGTGTCTGGGTTAATGGGAATATCTATGCATGCTGTTAAACCTAACCCTGGAATGTGTTGACTATTACTAACCCATATATGATGATGAAATCTAAACACTATAGCACGCTTGTGAAGGCCGGTCCCAGCGGACCCACCTGTCCCACCTCAGCTGGTCATGGCACCAGGCACCAGCATGTCTGGGGCCCAAACCCAGAATTCCCTGTCCATTCGTTCTGCACCACCTTTGGGTGGAACCGCCTCAGGGGATGGGGCTTGCTCCCCCCCGGGAGTGGACGTGGACAGGCACCTGTCACCCATTGCCAGGTCGGGGTCGTAGTGCGTAGAGTGCTCAACGAGCAGTTCAGTGATCTTCTATGCCAGCTTGAGGGAAGCATGTGAAGATTAGAGAGTCAGCCTGGCTCTGTGGCTCAGCCCCCAGCACAGCCACCTTCGGGGCTGTGAAGGTGCAGTGGTGACTGCCCATGGGTGGGGACCTCAGTCCCACTGTTACCACAAGGGGGCGTGTGGGCTTCCGATATTCCAACACTCCTCCCCATCAAGGTGTTTATCCCCCACATGTGTGATATACTGCCCCTGTTTGTGTCTTGTTTGTCTTGTCTGTTAACATACTCAACCTACCTCCCCAAATATACCTACTACCTCTCCCCAACATCCCACTCTCACCTGAAAAAAAGAAAAAAAGGGCAATCTGTTCCCACAAAAAAATCTCGCTCCATACATAGCTGTCCATTTCACACACATGTCCACTGGACAAATGTAATCCAGTCTAATTGGCATCACAACTTATTATTGTTGTCCTCACCCCTCTCCCAGGAGTTTGAGTGTCCAAATCTACCTCCAAATTCAGTGTATATGCACAGCTGTTGCTGTAGAATAAATGGGCAGCTATGGACCTTCCCTACACCCTACCTGCACATCCCTAACTATTTTCCCTATTGTCTTTCCCTCTTTGTGCCCCTTTTTCATCACTTTCCTATCAACCCTTTTCTTTTAAAGAAATTAGAGCAGGGGTAAGTGGGAGTAAGCACTTTTTAGCAGCAGTAAGCGGGTCTAAGTCTGTTTGCATGGGGGGAAGCAATGCCTACACTGGTTAAGCAATTTAGAAGCTAACTGGGTATAAGAAACTGTAACCGGAAGTTAGCAGTGCTTACCTCCATGCAAACCTGTGCACACCCGCTTACAACTGCTTTAAAGTGCCTTAATCACTCTGTATCCAATGGCCCATGATCTGCCCAGCAACAAAATAAACAGCCTCTATAAGGCTCAAACCCAGAACCCTGCATAGCATAGACAAAGCGATTTACGACTTAGGCATGCCAGATATACATAATTCTGATGTTTTCAAAAACATATCATCCAGCCTACTCATTCAACAGTACAGAGAATGTATTCCAACATTTAGATGAATGTGTGTGTGTAAATATATTAATATCTAAACAGATACAACATATCTATATATATATATATATATATATATATATATATATATATATATATATATATATATATATATATATATATATATATATATATATATATATATATATATACATATATATAATGGTATATATAGGTATATAGTATATATTCAGATATACAAACATATATATATAAACACATATATACATATATTGAGTGCCATATATTCATCAACACATATATATATATATATATATATATATATATATATATATATATATATATATATATATATATATATATATATATATATGCACACACACACACACACACACACACACATATATATATATATATATATATATATATATATATATATATATATATATAGTTATATATATATAAGCAGATATATATATCCATATAGGTATGTGTGGACATACATGTGTAGATAGCAATGGGAGATTAACAAAATCATATGCACCATTAATGTGGTTGAGAAGCCCCAAAAATATATGTCTTGTACGAATAGGTATACCCACCCCCCCACAGCCACACATGTCCACCCTGCAATATACTACCAAATGTTGCAGATCCCATAACCAGGTCCTGACATAACATGGGCACAAGATGTTAACAGTACTACATCCCACCTGTATGATGTCAGGCTGGTATTGGTAACATATCATGCAGTATATTCTGGCTCCCATAGGAAATGTAAAATGTGGAAGTTATCAACATCCCCAGGATACATATGCACAGACACATATATGCAGATACAGATATGCACACACACACACACACACACACACACACACACACACACATATATATATATATATATATATATATATATATATATATATATATATATATATATACATATATATATATATATATATATATATATATATATATATATATATATATATATATATATATATACATATATATAGATATACATGTGACTACACATACACATGCAGAGATATGTACAGTAAGATACTTATGTAGTAGGCGCACACAATTAGAAACAGACACTAAGCCTACAGTTAATACCCTAACAACTGGACAGTGGATGAGCCACCCATACAAATCATACAAATGACATTCGTTGCCTGCAACATATACCCACAGAGAGGTCATAGGAAAAAACACCACACATAGGTTTGCAGAAATGGAAAACCTTTATTTGTGTACTATAACTGATTTATATGCCATGTCATATAGCTGTTCAGACACTGACATCCATATAAACAGAGTAATGCAACTGTGTAGCAGTTATACTAATACAGTAGTCTGGAAAGGTCCACAACTGTTGCTGTCCAGGCCAAGCTCTTCAAATCGTGCAATAGTAAAGACAGACTGGGCCACAGGGTACCACACAATTAACAGTAAGTGATGCAGGTGTATAGTTCAGCAGCCTCTATCTACACTCTGTACACAATCACTAGGTGGTAAAGACTTCAGTTGACCAAATGGGATGTAACTGTTACATAACAAGGCATAACTGACACCATCACAGGCATACTGGCAAACAGAACAGTCTGTATGGCAGGAGGCAGTAGGCCTGCAGTAACCCACTTTATGTAAGCAATGTCAAGATAGATTAAATTTATGGTACTGTACATCCAGATACCTTAAGGCAGCTCACTCCTGATACCCCCACATTTTGTAACAGCCTAGGTTATTTATGGTGCATCTCCCCCTAGACTCAATAATACAGGGCCATATACCACTGTTACATACACTGGTCTCTGGAGTGCATATGGGCAAACATGTATTGTGTAGGTGAAGCCCACACATATATGGCCCAAGCCCCACTGTATGTGTGGGGGATACAACAGCAGTGGACTGCTGGAGGGAATGGCAGTGTGGTATACGTATATGTGCATATGAATAACTATCTGTATATGTGTAGACATATAATGCTCTGTATATGTATATATTCGGGTGTATATGCATATCTATGCACATATACACACCCATCTATATATGTCGATATGTACATGTTTAATTATCTATATAGATATCTGGATAATCATATGTACATATATATTCACCATATGTCCTGAACATGGGTTGTAGGCCTACCTCAGCCCCTATAGTCCCAATTTCATATTGCAACAGGATGTCAGGTATGTATAGCAGGTATATTAGTAGGCTATAGCTACTGTAATAGGGATTGTCTTCACAGACATGGCGTGTGTGGGAGGTCACATCTGCTTTTCACATGTGCACCATTGGCTACTGACAGACATCTGAAGGACATCATAGTCCAGTACCACTGCTAGCATATAATGCTCTTATGGACTACAACAGAGATATTGGCCATTCTGACACACTCTGGACAGTCCATAGGTATACACAGAACCCCTTAGTGCAAAACATGTGGACCAAGCCTGACAATGTGGATGTTAACAGCCATGTAGATGGGTATAACACATAATGACTGGTATACATTTGCCCCCATAGGTTATGCATTCACACACCCCTGTCTGTCCTGACACAAAATAACTGCTGGTACAGAGGTGCCATGGCCACATACTACCCACTAGATATTGACATACATCTGTGCAGCATCCCACCGCTCTGTCTGACATACATGACTGTTAAGTGAGGCCTGGCAGCAGTACACCTGGCAAGTATCTGGACATGACATCTCACTGGGTAAGTACACTAAGCTGCTAGGCATGTAACAAAGCACTGTGAAGGCTACAGGCAGACTGGGTCAATACTGGCCTAATCTCCTATGGGGGAATGCACATGTACCTACATATATAGCAGGCTCTACAGGCATGTCACAGCACAGGGTAAGATACACCTGTGTGAAAGTGCATAACCACAACCAATGTAAAAACAGCCACAGCCACATATGGTAAGCTAGCATAATATTACAATATATGGACTATCTGTTCAACACCATCCTCATATGTGCCGCTCACACACTAATCCTACATATACTGGACCACTACACAGTGTGGTCTGATGCCTGTCTGTGGTATGGGACATGTGTATGTATGGCCGTACAAACATGTAAGCTAATATGGTAACATACAGTGGAGCAGCATGAAACATCAGATAGGATGGGACCTAGAACAATGACATCTACCACAGTCTGTAAACAGGCCAAGGTACATATTAACAATACACACACTGTTGACATTCACCATAAGTACACAGACCTCAATACTGTGCAAACAATCACAGAATATCCAGGTTATGTCATCAAATATAACCCCTACTGTACATAACATGTGTAGCAGTCGGATATCTCACTGGCTTGTTATCAGATATGATGACACTAAGTATGGTGTACAGCACATATACACCTCTTAATGCATGACATATATACAAAGGTTGACAGAATTGTGGCTGGAAGCACATACACAGGGCCAATATTGACATGTTGCTGTGATAACCTCATACATTTACTGTTGCAACATGTCTTATGAGAGATATGAAATCAGTAACTGTCACGGCTTTCACCATCTACAGACTGCAATCCTCACACTACCTTCTGTAGTTCACAGATATATGCTCTGTGGGTAACACATGAAACCAAAGGCACCACACACTGCCCAGTCTGCAGATGACCCTACAGATGGGGAGTCCCCATAAACATAGAACTGACATGGCAGTTATTAATATATGTAGGACAGCCATATCCGCACACATCCTATCCATACACACCCTGTTAAACCAACATTAGTCCAAATGCAGTATAGTAGCACTTACAGTCTGTAGTCAGGTCAGGCACATCCCCCTCCTGTGTGTTGGCCTGTTTCCACAGTGTATGTTGTCAGAGATAAATCCCCAATCCATCTGAGATGCTGTTTGCCAAACAACAGATCGACTTCCTGCTCACAGCGAATGGAAAGGACCAACACCAACATGATGTTCTTAGATACTGGAGTGTGTTTCCATGCAATTGGCTATGGGAATGCTACCACTGCTGTTCCACATGCAATCAGCTAGGGGAGGGCTGCAATTTGTGCAGAGGCCATCAGCTGATCATGAGCATCACTTAAAATACACATGCTACTGCCTAAGCAAAGCAAGTGTAGGTCTTCACATCCACCAGTGAGGGAGTTAGAAAGGCAGACACAGGCAAAGAAAAGTCAGGGAGGGGTGGGAGTGTAAAACTTAAGTATGTTTTTGTCACACACCTACCAGCACAGGGTATCAAACACCTGATGACTATGTAGTGCTATCACAGTTCTATGCAGTTATTGGATGCACCATCTAGGTTTCCTGCTGTGGAGCCCTCAGAACATATATGTGATGGCGAGTGACATCTGCAACAGGGATATGGTAGCCATATGGTAGGTAAAGTACACGTGCCTGTCGGCATGAACAGGTGCCAGCGTCAACACAGCCATACTCTCACAGGGACACACACACATTGACACACTTGGCAGGGCCAGGCATACAGCTCATCACTAGTGAGATTGCCACAACACATTACTGTGCAGGTATCACATGCACCACACGGGTCATATGGAGGTTATATGGGCAAAGGGTATGGGGAAGTGTCTGACATTAGATAGCATGCTTCAGTATGCCAATTGAGGTTGTAGTGAGTGTGTATGTGATCATATGCATCATACAACACACACACAAACACACAGGGTGCCAGTACTGACATGCATAAGTGCATTTCTGCATGGGTGTGTTGGTCGACTGTGCCAGATGGCTATACAAGGCTAGGTGATGAGTATATCTTTGCATCAGGCCACATGACAATGGTCTGCATTGTGGCTCAGGGCTGTAGTTTCTGCATTTGCCCACACAGGTGGGTATTGTATCCACCATCCAGTCACCTGGGTGACTATTGTGTGGCCAATGCTGTGCATCACTTGCCATGTATGTGTTCCTTAGTCCATAATATGGACAGTGTCTGGGATTTGCACACCTCCCACATGCATGTACAGTGACATGTGGAACTGTACCTGGGGTGCCTGGCCCATGTTGTGTACACAGATTATCATCAGATGTGCTAGTCTTGGCCATCTGTGGCAGGAACTGGTGATGGACAGCAGGTTTACCCTGCACCTACATTTATAGCATGCTAATGGCATTCCCTGGAGTCAGTGGCATCTGTCCATACAGGGCATGTTTTCAGGCATGGTATGTCCTTTGTGGGTCACATGTGATGGCACCACAGGTGTTGTAGGTGTCCAGTGGGGAACATGGGGAAGGTGCACTGTCTGCATGTATGTGCCTATTGGACAGATGGACTGAGTGCTATGCCCTCTGTAGGCTACTGCAGTCACTCCATAGTTATGTTCAGTGGCCAATATGCAGTGAACTACCCACATATTGGCTGTTGCCTAGGCATGTGTGTGTGTGTGTGTGTGTGTGTGTGTGTGTGTGTGTGTGTGTGTGTGTGTGTGTGTGTGTGTGTGTATGAGACATGGGTTGAGAGTTTGCTCTGGATTTCCTGGTCTTGATGTCACATGTATAGGTATGGATTTGCACCCCAGCCTCTCGGCTATTTCACACCTGTTATCCCTGTATGGTAGACATTGTGATATAAACTAAGGCCACCATATAAGAAATTTGCAAAATCCACTCCACATTGGTCCCAGGTGTCACACACTCACACAAAATACAAGTTACAAACACAAATGGAGATTACTGGAGTACTCCTTCCCCAAAGGTGTAGTTCACACTGGATGACATCAGCAGGATTGTCAAAGTAGGACATTCGAATTGTAGTGAGTGTAGCTAGGCTAAAATGCATTGCTCCCTACACAGATATTGACACACGCACAAAACATCCACAACTGACATGTGTTCGCATGGAACCCCTCACAGAAGTCTATATCACACTACAGCATGGAGCTGTTATAGGATGCACCACAGGGAATTACTGGAGAGTGCCTTCCCCAAAGGTGTATTTCACACTGGATGACATCAGCAGGCTTGGTAAAGTAGGGAATTCGAATTGTAATGAGTGTGGCTAGGCTAAAATGCATTGCTCCCTACACAGACAGTGACACACATACACAAAATATCGACAATTGACATGTGTGGGTATAGAACCCCTTATACAGGTCTATATCACACTACAGCATGGAACTGTTATAGGATGCACCACAGGGATTACTGGAGAGCTTTTTCCCCAAAGGTGTATTTCACATTGGATGACATCAGCAGGATTGCCAAAGTAGGGCATTCGAATTGTAGTGAGTGTGGCTAGGCTAAAATGCATTGCTCCCTACACAAACAGGCACACAGGCACTTGCCAGGTCTAGGATTAGAACGCCTACCTAACTATGTTATCACATGCTACAGGAGTACACAGTTTTGGCACATGCTATGGAGATTACTGGGGTGTAGCCTTCCCAGAGGTGTATTTCTAGGTGGATTACATCAGCAGCCTTACCAAAGTAGAGCATTTTATTTGTATGGAGTGTGACCACCCTAAAAAGCATTGCTTTCTACACAGACAAACAGACACACACACACAATTGTCATGTCCAGGAATGGAACTCCTACCTAACTAGTTTATCACACTACAGCAGTATGCCGTTATGAGACATACCCTGGAGATTACAGAACTACAGCCTTCCCAGAGGTGTATTTCTAGGTGGACGACATCAGCAGCCTTACCAAAGTAGAGCATTTCAATTGTAGGGAGTGTGACCACCCGAAAAAGCATTGCTCTCTACACACACACACACACACACACACACACACACACACACACACACACACACATTTGCCATGTCCAGGAATGACACTCCTACCTAACTAGTTCATCACATTACTGCAGTGCACAGTTATGGAACACACCACAGAGACTAGTCAGCTAAAACTCTCCCAAAGGTGCATTTCACAGTGGATGATCTCAGCATGCTTGTCATAGTAGGGCTATGGGGAGGGCAGTGTGTGTGTGTGTGTGTGTGTGTGTGTGTGTGCGCGCGAGCGCATGGGCCATAACCCATTCATCTAGGGGTTGACACACCACATGTGGGCACAAACTGGGTCATATTTCACAGGTACGTGTATACAGCTGCTAGATGACTACTTTCTTGTACAGTCATGTTGCACAGCTAGCACATGCACCACATAGTCTGTAATGCTTACAGATACCAGTGGCTAGTATCTGCAGTGAGTGACTTCTGACCCTCGTGTAGTTGTGGCTCTTTGGCTGTGTGCTGGGTGGGACAGGTCTGGATGGCTCCTTGTCACAGTCACCCTCTTCCACACATCTATGTACGTCTACCTTTGGCTTATTATAGTGTATTGTCCTTACATATATGCCTGTATTCCTATCCATTGTGTGTGCAAAGCATGAGTGGTGCATACTGAGGAGTGCCTGCACTAACATCTGTGGTGGCCAGATATGTCTGGTCCACTGGTGTTTGCAGACATGGCCTTCATGTGTTTAAGTGTGTGACCGTGCCCAGTATGACCTTTCAGTATTTTGTTGACTGACATTGCCTTCATTTCTCTAAGTGTGTGGGCATGCCCAGTATGCCTGTCTGTATTGAATGTGTAGATCGAGTCCAGGTAGTTTGTACTGCAGTGCTGACCTTTGTGTTGTACACCTACAGATAGCATGCTGTCTCTGCAGTGTATCCTTCGATCATTTGGCATTGACTGTTACTACATTTCTGCATAGAATGGGGGGGGCACACCTGACTATTTCTACATTTCTACACAGGATTGAGGGGGGCACACCTGACTGTTACTACATTTCTACATAGGATGGGGGGCACACCTGACTATTTCTACATTTCTACACAGGATTGGGGGGCACACCTGACTGTTACTACATTTCTATGTAGGATGGGGGGCACACCTGACACTTGTACACATTTGCTAGGACTGTACTGGTATGTCGGGTACTCCATTTCATTCTGTAGTCTTACCTATCATGCTGACTAGAGGCATACCAGAGTACTACAGATGTTAGCTTTTATTTACCTACATATTAGTTTCTGACTTCCTACCCTTCAGAACTGACATCCCACTGCCTGACCTGCTGTAGTCTGTCTGTGTAGGCCTGGGGAGGGAGGTTACCCATACGTCTCATTCAGAGGCCATAGCACAGCCTTTGTTTGTGTTTGTCTACACCTGTCCTGCTGGCTGTGACTGTTGTTGGGTATGTGAACCCCCCCCCTGACTGGCATGTGTGAGTCACTTTCCTTGTGGGTGTTCCAGTATTGTGGGTGGTGCTGCAGGGCTGCCTATGTCGGGTGCACAAAGTACACTCTCTACACATGGTTAAGCACAGGTAGTGTAATATTTGGCATCCCTTTTACTGTATGTGAGAGCCAGAGAGAGAGGTGTCATTCCTTGGGCCCCTCCTGTGTCAGTGTATGTGCTATGTGTTTCTTCTTTGCCAAGGCCAGGGCTTACTGGGCATGCCTCCTTCTGCCTACTGGGGCAGGCTCAGGTTGTTCTTCCTCTGAGTCACTCTGTGCCTGTGCAGGCATTGGCAATGGTGGGGGGGCTGTGTGGCCCTGCCCCGTGCTGTTTCTGCTGCACCTGTTTCCACAGGATCATATTGTGTAGCATAGTAGATACAAGGACAATTTGGGTACATTTAGCTGGGAAAACTGCAAGGCTCCACCGGATGTGTCCAGACACTGGAACTGTGACTTCAGCATCCCAAACACATGCTCTACTATAATTCTGGTCTGTGTGTGTGCCTCATTATGGAGTTCTTGTTCGTGTGTGTGTGCATTTCTGATGGGTGTCATCAGCCACTGCTCCAGTGCATATCCAGCATCCCTCACTAGGTGACCGTCAAGGATGTCCCCACTGGCAAATCTCTGGTACAGCTGCATCAGATGCCAGATATGGGAATCGTGATAGCTTCCAGGGCAGCCAGCACACACATTCATTATTATGCCCTGGGTATCACACACGACCTGGCAGTTAATGGAGGGGAAGCTCTTGCTGTTGATGTTGACCCTACCTCGCTTACCAGGTGGTGCTTTGATGCATATCTGCATGCACTCTATAGCACCCATTACCTCAGGGTATTCTGCTATTTGGTGGAACAGTTGCATATTACTGGCCAATGCCTCATGGGTGTTGGGGAAATATACATGCTCACCAACATATGCTGACATGGCATCCAGGAACTAGTGGAGTACCGTGGATGCTGATGCCTATGAGATCCCCATCATATCCCCAGTTGGCCTTTGGAAGGTACCTATAACTAATATTCTTAGGCCTACACATATCTTGGTATCCACTGGATGGGTTCCTCTCTGTTAGTTCTGTGTGTGAGGGTGGCCGGCACAGCTCAACAATTTGCTGTAGGAGGTCCCTGTCCACCTTATAGCACTCCACTATCTCCAGGTCATGTAGCCCTTGGTAGGTTACCCTGGGTCTGTACACTCTTCCCCATCTCCTCACTGTGGGTTTGTCGACAGCATTCACATCCTCACCACCCCCAGCCTCTTCCACAAGTTGTTGTATGATAGCTGCTGCAGCCCCATCATTTTGCTGCCGTGAGTGTTAAAAGTTCCCTGCTTGTTTACACTGGTGGTGTAGAGTGTGGGAAAAAACAGAGGGGAAGGTGTTTGCATAGCTTATAGTAGT
This sequence comes from Protopterus annectens, assembly GCF_019279795.1. Taxonomy (NCBI): domain Eukaryota; kingdom Metazoa; phylum Chordata; order Ceratodontiformes; family Protopteridae; genus Protopterus; species Protopterus annectens. The sequence goes on from NC_056741.1 coordinate 1,863,336,398, forward strand.
GTTCTGGGCAAGTCTGCTGCCTATGTAATTGGCTGATTCTGATACATTTCACCTGCCAGCTATGCTAGTTCTCCTTGATTACCTTCCTACTGCTGTTTTCCCTTCCCATCGCCTTCCTGTTTAAGCCGAGAGGTGCACCACGCAAACAGAGTGCACAAATGTGCACACTGCTGCTATTTCCTGGTTTAACTTTCTTTTTCTGCCTTTAAAACCTGGTGTGCGGCATGCACACCCCCTTAGGCATTGTAAAGAGTGCTAGGCAGGTTTAGACACACCCCCTAGCCTAGCTGTGCTAAACTAGGAGCATACCCGAGCTACAGGGCTCTAATCCGCTTACAGTATGCCTGACACACACCCCCATGATGTCACCTAACTCCTAGGCTTGCACCACACTATTTCTACTCTTACACTGTTTGGACCTGACTCACATGCTGGGGAAAACTGGGATTCACTATCCTTCCCCTCATTTGCATAGGATTTCCTGCTAATGCATAGTTACATGTCTCACACTAAGCCTCCCCATTTAGCAACCACTACTCACTGGCCATGTTGTCTTCTGTCTGCCATTGACTTGCATGGCAGAATACTGATTTTAGTTAGAATACTTGATTTAGGTTAATTTTGTTATCCCCCCCCCCCCCAATCCCATTTGTGCGCCACTGGCCTATGCTTAAACAGCTGAGATCAGCTAAAAGTTCTGTTTTGGATTTTGCAGAAATATACTCAATTACTAATATTTACAGTACATTTCTGCAGATAGCACTAGTCCTGCACGGCCATTTGCAAGCTTCCTGGATTGCAAAATCACCTCATTTGCATAGATTTCTCCTGCAAATGGGGTGATTTGCATACAGGGACTTAGTCCATGCAGGATTAGTGCAGGAGCGCTCATGCACGCCCCTGCAGGTTGTTCTTGGATCGCACTGCAGACATATTGCCTGCTAGAGCTCCTGCACTAATCCTGTACGCCGTGCAGGGCATAGAGAATCCGGGTGATAGTTTAAACAAGACTGAATTCAACTGTAAATCAATTAGAAGTAATTTTTTTCTGAAGCTTATCAATTACTCCACAATTAATGAGACAGACATATTTTACCTAAACTGACCTCATGATCTAATTCCTTTAAGAGACTAATGAGAAAAAATATAAGAACATCATTTTCAGGATACATTACCTTATCAGAATAAAGGAGTATATTTCTGCTTAAGCAATCAAGCAGCTTGCTAGAGTTCAATGCATGCATGATGAAACTAAATGCATTTACCATCTACTTTTGCATTGTGTTGTGTAAAGTAGACTAGTAGTATAAATACCACCACAGATCTCACCCAAAAAGGGGCCCCTAGCTAAATGGGACTAACTTGGTCAACAAAGGAAAGACAAATAAAATAAATAAATAAAGTCTTCATAAAAAAAAGAGATGACCTAAAGAATATTCTTGTAGTTATTAAAATATTTTTCTAATTCCATGTTCTATATGCTGTGGAGTACAGTAGACATGTAACATTTCATATTAAGAATGACAGTGAGGCAAACCCTAGACCATATTCCTTGTCTCCTGCAGTTAGTCTAAGCTCTGAATGACTGTCAGAATGCACTTCAGAATGTGGCACAACTGTGGGTTAACACATGAGCAATCAAATGGTTTTGATTTACATTTGATTTACAGACTTTTGATTACATTTTTCTGATTCAGGTTTGCCCAGTAGTGTGTGTGTGTGTGTGTGTGTGTGTGTGTGTGTGTGTGTGTGTGTGTGTGTGTGTGTGTGTGTGTGTGTGTATGTGTGTGTTGGGGGGTTGAGTGTGAAGATGCTCTGTACTGCTTTGGGAGAAGTTCTTCCTTCACCTCTGTAATATGACAGTATTGTTAGCATAAATAGTTAAGGGGTGCAGAGGGAGTGGGGTGCAGTGGGCTTGCCACCTGTAAAAACAATGCTTTTGTATGTGTTCTCAGTCAATTAAGGCTAAAAAGATAAAGGTCTGTATATCCAACAGGACAGATTCAAGGAAAATCTGACATTGTATTACTCTGCAGACAACTGTTAAGGCCACACCTGGAATAAAATGTACAGTTCTCAGAGTCTGCAAAGCAAAATATATAAAATGGTAGATGGTGCTCAATTAGGGTAAATGGGTGGTAGGAAATGATATGAAAGGCTGAGTGGGCTGAATATTTACATTCTGGCAAATAGAAGATAAATGACTTGGAACAGAATCATAAAACGGCAATGTACTTGTAGTGGCCTTAAAAAAGAGATGATGAGAAGATGATGATGTCACAAGCAGACTGAATTGTCATATTTCAGTCTTGCTATGAAAAAAATACTTATTTAGAAAGAGACTTGTGGATGTTTAAAATACACATCCACAGAGAGTGGTACAGTGTAAAACAACAGAGATATTCAATCAGGCCTGAGACAATTAGAGAGGGGGCAGCTGCATTGTACCAGCTGGAAGAACTACTCGGATCAAATAGACCATAAGCATACAGCCATGGACACATACATACATATGAGTACATGCAAATATACATACTCACACATATGTGCTCACACATGTACACATGTGAGTATTCATGTGCATGTGTGCACAGGCATATATGAATATGCATACAGCACACCAGTGTGCATGCATTCCCCCTGCCTGCTTGTATACTGACAGAATGAATCACAACACACATACCCATTGACACACACACACACACACACACACACACACACACACACACACACACACATGCACACGCGCACACACACACAACGCACACACGCACACACATACACACACACACACGCACACGAGTACACTCGCACACATGAACATGTGCGTGCACACACACACTCACGCACACAGGCACACACGCACGCACGTGCACACACACACACACACACACACACACACACACACACACATACACACACACACACACACACACAGTTCTTAAACACTTAAGTGTTAAAAGGTATAATAAATAATTATTATCATTTTGTTACCGAAATAAAGAACTGTATCAAGCTTGTAATTTAAAGCAAACATTTTGTAATTAAAAATATATTTCGTCCTCTTTGGGATGCTGCTGATTGAAACTATCACTACTGATATATTAATAGTTGCAGTCAAACATTTGTTTAGTTTGCCTGGTTTGGGGTACAGCTTCTTTGATACTCATATTGTTTGAATTATGAATAATTAGTTTATCTTAAGTATGGAACTCACTGTTTCTTTCTTTCATTCTTTCTTTGTATTATTTACTGATAAATCTAAATATATCTCTTCTCTTTCCTAGGTGCTGGTTTACAGTTCGTGATGCAGTGTACTACATCACTGTTCACACATACTTTGCCATTATCTTCACATCTAATGTAATAGTATTTATCATAGTAGCAAGAAAGGTTATTCAGATGAAGAGACTGAAAAAAGGATCTGAAGCTTTAAAAAAAGCATGTACTCTTTTAGCTTTCAGCTGTCTTTTTGGATTGACGTGGGGACTAGCCTTTTTTATCGTTGGAGCTTTGACAACACCAATTTGCTTCATCTTTACTATTGTGAATACACTACAAGGTATGTAGCATAAACCTCTGCATATGTTAAACAGCTGTAGGAAATTCATAAATATGTGAATGTGGGGGAGGCTTGGTGCTGTTCAAGAAATGTTAAAATGAATTTAAAAGACTTTCAGTATCACTGAACAACATACACACACACACACACACACACACACACACACACACACACACACACACACACACACTCACACACACGTGCATATGCACACCCACATGCATTCACACATTCAAACATTTAACCAATTTTGCTAAATGGTTTGTCTGTGTGGCCTTTTTACTCTTTTCCTAATGTTTATAGGCATCTAGATTATTTCTAAGCTTTATATTGTCACGTCTCATGTATGAAATGAGACACTGAGGCACTGTGATGGGTTCAAGTTGTTTATTGTACATAAACACATCGGGAACTGTAACTGGCACTTATATTTAAGCTAACTGACTGACTCATTACTTCAGACACACTCGCATGCACATCTCCATTCATGCCTGCATTCACTCTGACTGACTGTACAAAATGGCACTGATCTTGCACTTGCTCAGTAACTTATATACATGTGCTGCCTAGCTACGGTGGCTGACTAGGTACAATACACACAATGAACTACATCATCCCTCTTTGATTTGTTCGACAAGCTAGATATCACATCAACACACAACAAATTAATTCAAGTACAAGTCGCTGTGTATCTTGGAATGGGTCTGGAAATTCTACCCGATCTGATCATGCAAAAACTTTGACTGGGTTTAGCAACAGGGACATAGTCTGGGGATTCTTTTTGAACTGGAACTTCTGGGGTTACAACATCCAAATAACCCCTGCACGAACAGCATGTGCATGGCCATACACTGTGTCCGACCATGAAAAAACAACGCAGCACCCAACTCCGGTGGCATAATCAAGGTTTAATACATAACAAAAGTATCCCAGTACACCAGCATGGTTGTACCGGTTTCGGCCAAAGCCTTCTTCAGCAACCAAACTTGATGAAAACAACAAACTTGATCAGATAACATCCTATCGCACTTTTATAATGTGGACTTGAAGCGCCCTCTAGTGTGCAAATAGTTAATAAAAAAATTCACAATATTCATACTGCAAACCCAATTGCCTAAATACAACCCAAATACATTGTGGATGCAAATACCAAGTTCAAATACAGATGTTTCAAAATTGATCATTCAACCCAGGGGAAAAAGAGTCCCAAATTTAATAATCCACATTTTTTTCTTTATTAGTCAGAATTTCATATAATATATGGACTTCTTTATTCTTAAACCTAATATGGTCAATGACCATAAAACAAAAATTCCTGTTGGATGTTTAGAAATGTGTTTGTACAGGGAACTGGTACCCTTCTTGTTCTTAATGTCACTCAAATGTTCCCCAATCCTTATCTTAAAAGGACGGGACGTCTGTCCAACATAAAATGCCAGATAATTACACTGGGCTAAATATATAACCCAAGTAGTATTACAATTGGCAAAAAATGAAACATTGTATACCTGTGGACAATTATGTGAGGTAAAGCACCATGCTGGTGTACTGGGATACTTTTGTTATGTATTAAACATTGATTATGCCAATGGAGTTGGGTGCTGGCTTTGCTTTTTCAACTTCTGGGGTTACATCAGGATTACTTGAAGAAAGTAAACTGTCCTCTGGAATTCAAATAAGTGTGCAGTCACTCTGAGAAATGGAGTCTCTGCCACAGGCAATCTGCTTCATCACTGGGTTGGAGACTGGTAGTAAGTATCTTTGATTCCTTCTGAAATCCATTCCTTTAGTTTGTATGATGTAATATCTCAGTTCTTCACAAAGATGTTTGATGATACCCACTCGGTCTTATTCTTTAGATGTTTGCATTCTCACAACTTCTCCTTGTCTTAATGGACCAAGAGGTTTGCTGGACTTATCGTAGCACAACTTTTGTAACTGGCGTGTTCTCAAAAGTTGAGCCTTGACCATTCTTTTGTTCTTTACATTTGGTACTAACAATTGTTTACTGATTGGTAAAATTGTTCTTGTCTGTCAGGGATATTAATCTCTGAGGAGGTGAACCAATCAAGTTATCTTGAGGAATGTTTCTGAGATTGACTAAGTTACGAAAAACATTGATACCATCTCTCCTGGATTTTTCCAACAAATGTTTCGCACTTTGAACTGCACGCTCAGCTAATCCATTCTCTGAGGAGGTGAACCAATCAAGTTATCTTGAGGAATGTTTCTGAGATTGACTAAGTTACGAAAAACATTGATACCATCTCTCCTGGATTTTTCCAACAAATGTTTCGCACTTTGAACTGCACGCTCAGCTAATCCATTGGATTGTGGGTACTCAGGACTACTAGTTATATGGACAAAGTCCCAAGACTCAGCAAAATTCTTGGACTGCTGACTTGTAAACTGTGCACCATTGTCAGAAATGACTTTGTGCAGACTACCATGGACAGCAAAATGTCTCTTCAATTTCTTAATGACAGGGCTGGATGTTAAGTTAGGAAGAAGGTCAATTTCAAATCAATTCAAATAAGAGTCCACTAACACTAAGTAATGCTGACCATTCCATTCAAAAATATCAGTAGCAACCATTGACCATGGCAACTCAGGATTCTGGTTTAACTGAAGTGGTTCTTTTTGTTGGTGTGATTTAGTACTATTGCAAATTGAACATGTTAAGAGTTTCCTTCTCTATATCTTTAGACATAGAAGGCCAAAATACAAAGCCTCTTGCCCTTCTTTATTATTATACTGAAATTGTACTTTTGCAATTTTAATATCATGCATTGCAGGTGTGCTCAGGCAGCATGTATTGGTTTATTCAAAATTGTCACTAGATGTTGGTGATCAGTCTCTATTTGAACGGGTTTGCCATAAATACAATCACTGAACTTGGAACATGAGAACATTACTGCTAAAAGCTTTTCTCTATTTGTGCATAATTCATCTCTTGTTTGAGGTAAAGTTCTGGATGCATAGGCTACTGGTATGCCTTCTTGAAGACATGCTGCACCATGACCATATTTTAAAGCATCACACAAAAGAGTTACAGGTTTGTGAACATTATAATAACTCATTGTGGGTGGACTGGAAATTTTCTGTTTCAGAACTTCAAATGCTTTTAGATGTTGTTACAACCAGGACTAGTTTACATCTTTGCATGTCAGCTCACGTAGGGTTGCTGAAAGCTCACTCAGATGTGGGATGAACTTTCCTAAATAGTTGACCATACCAAGAAAACGGAAAGACGTATCATTGTCTGGAACTGGCATCTCAAGAATTGCTGCTTGCTTAGACAGATCTGATTGGAAGCCAGAACTGGTAAACAAATGATCCACTTAAGTAACTTGTTTCAGTTTGGATTTGAATTTTTAAGGATTCAGTTTAATATTTACTTTATGTTCATAGGTTCATAGGTTGGTACTAGGCTATCAGCCCTAGGGTCTGTACAAGCCTAGCCATAACAATTCCCTGGCTATTTCTTCCCACAATATTTACTTCCCTGGACCCCTGTCTAGCAGAGCAACTGATGTGATCCACGGGGTGAATTTCCTAGCTCCCATCCAATCATCAAGGTTCCTTTTGAAGAGGGTCAAGGAGGTGCTCTGCTTGACATGTATGGGCAGTCTATTCCAGAGTCTGGGGAGTCTCTGGGTCAGGAACCTATCCCTCCAGCATGTTTTGTTCATTGTGATGACAAGGTTTAGATCCCTGGAGTATGTGTCTCTCTGAGGGATTGGGATTTCTTTAACTGTAGCATGTCCAACAGCTCTGGGTTTGACAAGGCGTGTATGTTAAGCAGAGATCACCTGTGAGTAGACGATATGCAACAGAGTATAGGTGGAGTTTTTTTAGACGGTCAGCATAGGGCCTCTGCTTTAGGCCTGTGATTCTTTTAGTGAGGTATTTCTGCGGCCTTTCCAGTTGATGCAGATATCTTGAGAGGTACATACCAAACGGGGCGTTGTATTCTATAATGGGTCTAATGAGGGATGAGTACAGTGGGACAATGACCTCCTTTTTTCTGGATGAAAAGCTCTTAATGATGAGGTGTGCCACATAGAAGAATTTCCTGACTGTTGTGGCGATGTGGTTATCGAAGATGAGACCACTGTCCATCTGTGTCCCTAAGTCTCTTATCACACTTTCGGTGTTTAGTGTACTGCTACCTATGTGGTAATTCATGGGTACATGTTTTTTTTCCAAAGGGGATAACTATGCATTTCTTGGCATTGAGTTTGAGCCCATGGCTCTGGCACCAAGCATCTGTTTCTGTAAGGCCCTTTTGTAGAATACCCACGTCATTTGGGGATTCAATAATGGCTCCCAGTTTGCAGTCATCTGAGATCTTTGTTAGCCAGAGTCTCTTAGTGTTGGCCTGTACTTCAGAGAATAGATGCCAAACAAGAGCGGTCCCAGGACTGAACCCTGAGGTACTCGACTTGTCACTTGTCTGGAGATGGATTTGGTGTCTGCTACTTTTACAGTGTGGGTTCTATCAGTAAGCCAGTTGGCAACCCATTGAGTGACGTAGGGATTAATGCCCAGCTTAGTAAGTTTATCTATGATTCCAGAGTGGGGGATAGTGTCGAAGGCCTTGGTGAGGTCCAGATAGGCTGTGAGGACCACCATACCCTTGTCCACGGCTCTGGAGACTAATTCGAAGAAGTCAATCAGGTTCAGGAGACAAGACCGGCCCTTCATGAAACCAAACTGCATGGGGTCCAGTGTTTGAAGGTTACCAATATCTTTGTGTATAAGTTCCATGATAATACATTCCATGGCCTTGCAGATCAGGCTCATTAGACTGATGGGGCATAGTTCCCAGAATCCAAGGTGGATCCCCCCTTGTGGAGTGGGATAACTGTAGCTGTGCACCACTCAGTGGGCACAAAGCCTGAGGTGAGGCTATGATTCAACATGACTCTTGGGTGAGGTGCCAGTTCATTTTGTAGTTCATGTAGTACACAGCCAAGGATGTCGTCTGGTCCCATGGATGCTGTATTCTCAGCTTTGGAGAGTGCATTTTTATCTGTGTGGCTGTTATTACTGGAATTTGGCAATCTTTCGGTACTAAGATGGGCCCTTTAGGAGGTGAGGGGGGTGAAGTTTACACTGAATCGATCTGCAAGGATATTGGCAATATCCTTGGAATCAGTATATTTAATGCCATTCTGTTGTAGCTCACAGCAGATCTGAGCATTGCCATTTAGATTCTTGACATAGCTATAGAATGCCTTGCGCACTGTCTAGAACTTTCCTGAGACTTGTATCATGTTCGACTTCAACATTGCCCCCTACAATAATGTCATCTACTATAACAGCACATGGATAACCAGAAAAAATTAGTTCTATTGCACATTGAAAAACTTCACTGTGAGAATTTATCCCAAATAGCATTCTCAAGAATCTGTATCTACCAAATGGTGTACTGAAAATGGTTACTAATGAAGATTTGCAATCTAGCAAAATTTGCAAAAAGGAACTTTTTGTATCTAGGACTGAAAAAACAGTGCATTTGGCATGAGAATAGCTATTTCTTCTACTGTATGCATCAGATGATGAGGTCATTTAAGGTCTTTGATTAAGTCTCTTGGATCAATACATATTTGAATATCATCTGAGCTTTTCTTATGACCAACAACCATGGAGGATATCCATTTAGTGGGTTCTTTTACTGAAGAAAGGACACCTAAATTCATCATTTTATTAAGCTCTGCTTTTACTTTGATCTGCATTGCTGCTGGAATCTTTCTTGCTGGTCTGACGGCTGGCCTTACCTCATGGTTTAACTTCATGGAATATGTGTCTGGAAGTTTGCCAAGCTTGTCTGAAAGTATCAGCATATTCGCTAAAAATATTCTGTGTAAAACTATTGTTGTTGTTCAGACTTATATGGTGGACCTACCTCTTTATTAAATGAAATCAATCCCATTCTCAAACTGTCTTTGAGGCCTAATAGTGACTGCACATGTCTTTTGACTACGTGAAACTACAAGTCATAGCTGTTTCCAGCAGAATGGCAGGGGAGAACTAGTGCACCATCCATTTGAATCTATTTGCCACCATAAGCAGCTAATTTTGCACACTTTGCTGAATCAAGTTTCTCACCAGCTTTTACTGTGGCAAACATTTGTGCTGATATAACATTGCACTTGGATCCAGTGTCTACATTAAGCTCTACATGTTTCCCCTTAATCCGAACAATGCAAAATATTTCACTCTTTGCTGCCAACTAATAATCACTGTTACTGTTTCATCAATCACTGAGACATCATCAACATAGAAAGTTTGCTCACAGCTCTCTATCTGGTCTACTTGCTTCTTCAGATGCTCTCTTTTGATAAAAGTATGTGCCACTTTAGACTTGAAAAGTCTTTTGAAATGATTCCACTTTTTACATTTATGGCACTTCTGACCAAAAGCAAAGCACTTCTCTCGTTTAGGTTCATGAGTGCCTCCACAATTACGACACTTAACAATGAGGTTATTTGGCACACCCTTTGGTTTATATATTTTTTTCATCTTAACCAAAATGAAAAGTGAGCTAGAACATAGGAACATACTTGGAATTAAAAAAACAAAGAGATCCACATCAGCCTGGACACCAAGTTAAGAAACAGATCCAAATTTATTAAAACAATACCAAAATTCCAAAGTTAGAATTCCTGAATTGGACTTCATCAGAACTTGAATAACTAGAGAAATTAAAGAAACTTAGAACTTTACAACTTTGACAATGCTTATTTGAAAGAGTGTATTAAATGTGCCCATATTCCAAAGGGGTTAAAGCTGTTTAAATTCCGCTTTGGAATTATAGATGGCTCAAAATAATATTTTACCTTAGTTGACATGTTTAATACGGTCTATATTAGATCACTGACCGCTTAAAAAAATGAACGGTGATTAATCGACCCTATGTAAGCGAAAGATTACAATCTCGAACTGTCAGAATAGCAATTTTTTCCTAGGGAAAAAAATCTCTGTTCCAAAACACATACACACAACACAAGCACACTAAGCAAACAGCAATCCACACACATACACCTAAAATCTTACACCTAACCCTACACTAAACTATACACACACCACTAAATATCCACTTACCTTAACTCTAACCCTAAGGTCCATCACTATCGCACACTCACCTCACCCACTCCCTAACCCTAACTCACCTAACCCACCCTAACCCTCACGTCCACATAATCGCACACATACCTAACCCACACCCTAACCCTAACTCACCTAACCAGCCCTAACCCACACATCCACACAATTGCACACTTACCTGAATCCAACCCGTAATTTTCCACCACAGCGCTGAAAATACTGAAGCAACAGAAACGGACAACCAAATTCTTTCCCTAGGAAAAAATTCGGTTTTCTGTTGCTTCGATATTTTAAGCTTTCGCTGCATAGGGTTCGATATTAGAACATTCAAAGGTATGCAACTTTGATGTTCTAATATAGATCCGTTTAATAGACATGGCATTGAACTGTTGGAATTCATCATTAGGTTTAGTATGAACAGGATTGAGACTTTGATCAGTGAAGTTACTGTTCTTGAACAGGTTATAACCAATGACTTATTGTTTTCTGTATATAAGGAAAACTATTATAATATTTTTAAGTTTGTTGGTAAACAGTTTGACCAAGTTAAAAAGAAGAAGGATAAAAAACTTGGAAGGGACAGTAATGACTATAAAGAAGGAAGAGCTTACCCCCTGCCCACTAGAAATACTGTCCACAGTGACAGGTGGAACACAGGTGGGTTCAAATTATCCTGAGGTAGAAGACTATAGTGAGCCTACAGAAGAGTGAACTATCCCTTTAGGGACCCAGCAAGGGACCAATTCCCTACATCTCAGAAGATCAAAGAATTTCTAGAGGGAAAGTTACATGCACAGGGCAACCCAGAACAGGTAGTGAACAACTTAATGGATGGCATTAAGGTTTTACATGATGGAAAAGTGTTGGAGCTTAGAGGTTTTTATAGCTTTAACTGCACTGATCTTAGTGTGGACTGAACACATTTTCATTTTTTTGAAAAAGGCTTTAAATTTGTTCCAAAGAACAACGGCAATATCAGTGATGTAATTTTGGACTTTAAACTGTTTATAAGGAAACTAAATTTATAATTTTTGAATATAGAAAAGGTTAACTCCAAAATTACATCTAACATAAAGAAAAAAGTGCTTTCAACCTGCTCCTACACAAGACATTACATACCTTTGAGAAAATTTGTGAAAGGGATTTATATTCCTTATATTCCTTATATAGGGAGAGAAATTGGAACACAGATACCTTATCCCAGGGAGAAAGAGTCTTTCTGGAGGAACTAAGTAGAGATAAATCAATTTGCATTATGCAACTGGACAAGGGATGGGGTTGTGATTGCCCAACAAATGGATTATGCACAAAAGGTTTATAACATGCTTTTGGATGATTCTTGTTACATGGTAATTTCTAAACATGAGATCAATATTGCACATGGAAACATCAACCTGTTTCTGAAAGATGCTCTCCTTCAAGGCACAATCACATCAGAGATTTACGACTTTCTAAACAAGAGCCCTTACATACCCATGTTTGTTGGGATCCTGACGGTACATAAGGATGTTTTGGACCCACCCTACAGGATGATTGTGGTGGCCCAGGGTTCCAAGACTTACCTCTTGGCAGTATATATAGACAGGCAATTGAAAATGTTACCGAACTCTTACCCTAATATCTTAAGAGATTGTTAGGAGACTTTTTAGTTAAGCTCAACAATAACCTTATTAAAGACTGCACCAGTTTTCTTACAGTTGATGTGATGCACCTTTCTTCAAGCATTCTCCATGATATAGGGCTCGGCTGGTTTGAAGAAATTCTTTTGTAACATCATTCCCTTGAATGTTCGGAGGTAGTTTTCCTGGTACAGTTGATGGAAATGGTGTTAAAACAACTTTTTTTTTCTTTGAGGGGAAATATTACAAACAAGTGAGTGGGGTAACAGTGGGAGTGGTGTGTGCCCCCAGTTTTGTCAACTTTGTTATGTTGGCTTGAGAGAAACTTTTTTACTCAACTCAGACCATTAGGTACCTAGATGATATATTCTTCATTTGGAAGACAGACCTATAGAGACAGATTCATTTGTGGAATACTTAACTAGAACCACTGATTTTGTAAGGTTCACATACAACCACAGTCAACAAAACACACACTATTTGGATGATGATATTTCAACTGACCAAGGGGTGCTGGTGTCCAGGGTTTTAAGGAAAAATATGTTTTCCAGCAGTAATTTGTATTATAAAAGCAACCACCCATTACACTGCAAGAAAAACTTGATAAAGAGGCAATACATTAGGGCGGCCAGGATGGTTTCAGATGAGAAACCTCTTTGAGAGACTACTTGACAGAATGGCATCCATGTTCCTGGGCCAAGGGTACCCACTGGACCTCCTGAAGTTTTTAAAGACTCAAGTAGAGGAGAACAGGGACATGAGATTTGAATGTATCCTAGGTAGACCAAACCAACTGAATAGTATAAGTTCACCTTACAATCACAATCTGATAAATTCTACCAAGGGATGACTATTCAATTTGATAACCTAACAAGCTTGGTAAAAAGAATAATTAATCACAGCTGGGCTATATCAAAAACTGACAAAGAACTATACAGGTGTTTGGATAACAGACCCACTTTTATATATAAGGTCCACCCCAATATTAAAGGTAGGTTTGAGAGAGGTACACAAGTTGAAATTAGGTAACACCAAATGTGGCAGTTGTAATTACTAACAATTTATTGTGGATTATAAGGAAATTGTTCTGGGTAACATGTGTGGAACAAAAATTGTTTTTAGAAAAAGTGACAGTAACTCAGCTGGTTTGGTATATATGGCATTGTGCAACTATTGCCTTTCATTTTACATAGGAAAGACAGAAAGGAAGTTAGCAAGAAGGATTTGCAAACACTTATATGATGTAAAAAGGGTTAACTTGAACAATGCCTTATAGAGGCATTCAATAACTTGTACAGGTTACAAAAAAATTGTCTTTGGGATAGAAATCATTCCACAGGATCCAGGAAGGGCATGAGAAAATAAACTGGAGTACGATGAGCTCCTCTAGATGCTACACAAAAACCAGGTTTGAATGATTATATTTCTATTAATTCAGTGTTAAGAATGAGAGCAGCTAAACTATGAGCCATACCATATATGTTTACTTTAATTCTTGATAATTATTGATAATACTTGTTTTAATTTCTGTTACTGGCAAAGGAACTATTTTTAAAGAATACATTTTTTAGCCTGTTCATATTATGTTTTATTCATTCAATTTATGATTTGTTTTTCTATTTCCAAGTGTTGCTTTAAGGAAATTTTTAGAGCTTCTTTAAATGGTTTGTTTGTCTTTTCGGCTTTTCCCGGTTAGGGGTTGCAACAGCGTAACTCTGGTCCGCTAATGATTGGCAGTAGATTTTTATGGTGCCGAGTTGCCAGCTCGATACCCAACCTTCAATGAAGGCACGCCCATTCACGCATGTCTTTCGAACACCACTCAACCATGGGGAGGGACATGCAGACTCCACACAGGAGGCACTCCAACCGAAAATCGAACAGGAAAACCTCTTGCTGTGAGGCAACACTACCTAATGGTGTTTAGGTTCATTAATTAATTGACTAGCCAATTGTTTAATTATTTGAACATCTCCTATATATGGAGTTCATAAACCACTATTTACTCAAATTCTGATGAAGTCCAGTTCAGGATGAAAGCGCTTAACTTTGGAATTTTGGTATTGTTTTAATAAATTTGGTTCCGTATCTTAACTTGGTGTCCTGGCTGATGTGGATCTTTTTGGTTTCTTTTTAATCTTAGCTTTATGTTGCACACTATCAACATTCACACTGGCAGATACTGCATGAGATAATGCATGCATGGTTTTCTCATTCATAAGCATATTTGTATGCTTTTCTGTAAGCTCATGTATTTGACAAATATCAGTGGCTTTGCTCAATGTTAAATCACTATCTCAAAGCAAAACCTTTCTCACTGCATCATTAAAAACACCACACACAAGCCTGTCTTTTATCAACTCATCTCTCAGATCACCAAATCTGCATGTTTTTGCTTTATTTCTTAAGTCAGTATATATGCTGCTATAGTTTCACCAGGCTTTTGATTTCTTGTGTAAAACATGAGCCTTTCCATTGTAATATTCAGTTGAGGGTTACACATTTCATTAAATTTACATTTTAAGCACTCAAGAGGGGGAATTCAATTAAAGCCTACATGATTTTTGTTTGTGTAGATATCATGCCGCCATGCTTACATGGGGTCGAGCATTTTTAGATTCAGTAAGTGCTGCTTAGGGGCGTGCATGCACGTGCAAACATGGAATCTTCCATGGCATGCAAATCGCCTCATAAGCAGGTGAATCTCATACAAATGACGCAGGTAGAATGATCCAACATACAGAAAGGCAATTGCTCAGACCCCGTGTTTGTAGTGTACATGGAAAAATTCTGCATACAGAAATCCAGACAGAAAAAAGGGGGTGTAAAAGTGTAGAAATGTGGACATAAACCTCCTGAAAATGTAGGACCACAAACAAGCATGAGCAAAACTATTAGTCTGTTTGTCAGAAAGATTAAAGGGAATAAGTTAAATTAATAAGTTTTTTCTTTTTTGAATAATCTCAGCATGTTTGCACTGTGTGCTGTAGTGCGCAAACAAGCTTAGTAGAAGAAAAATAGGAAAAAAAAAACGTTTATAGTATGTGATAGAAATGTATTATAGGAGGTTGGATGGGCTCCCTACAGTGGTGCATTGCTGCTGTTGCCCAGGTGATAGGGCTATAAAGCTTATAGTTTCCAGGCTGTCAGCATGGCTAAGCATGAAAATAAGGTGGGGTTAGGGAATAGCAGAAAGGAGTAATTGTGTCCGCATATCCCCTTCATGTAGGGTCTTACACCATGTTGATGTTTACACAGGATGTGGCTGATATCATGGGAGTGTCACCTCACTTCTAAGCTCTTTAAGCTTAGGTGCATGTGTTTATATGGTGCACCACCTGGCTGAGCGTGTTCTCAAAAACGGATGTATTCAATTCGACATTTTGACATTTGTATAAGTTATGCTGTGTGGGGTGGCACTGTGAGCAGTGTTGGACACTGAAATAAGGCCATTAAATGATTTTAATTATATTGTATGCATGTGAAATGCATCATAGTTAGCCAATAAGACATTCTGCACTTACAGCAGAGCTGTATAAAGTATGCATACACCCTACATTCTGATTTTCCCCCAGTACTCTGGACCACTGGAGTACAGACTTGGGAATTTTAACTGATATAATGCTAGGAGCTCCTGCAGGTCTGCTACATCTGTATGTGCTAGAGGCTGAAGTCAATGCTGCTAGTGCTGCTGAAAATAGGCCTAGGCAGAGAAGGAGAATAGTGTTCAGGCCCAGGGTAACCTTCCAGGAGCTACATGAGCTGGAGATTGTAGAGCACTACAGGGTGGACAGGGACAGACTACAGGAACTCACTGAGCTCTGCTGCCCTCAATTCAGACTCAGAGCCAACAGAGGGTGAAACTATCCCAGTGGAAACAAAGTTATGTGTAGTCCTTAACTCATTACAGCCAAGTGACGTCTCCAGGCATTTCTGCAGTTACACCCTACTGCTCCTCTAGGTGTCAAATATTGCCTGTTCATATTTGCATTAATAATTCCAAAGCCATGTTACATACAAGGTATTGGAAAATTTTATCTTGAAGCATACATGATAGCAAACACAATTGTATTGATATATGACCTCTGTCAGTGGGTATTTGTTAAAAATGTAAGGTGATAACTTCAATTTTTAAATGCTGAAGCCACGCCCACTAGGAGTTAAAGGTACACATTCAAAAGAGCTCTACTGGTGATGCTAGCTACAAAGACCAGCTGAAGACATGATGGGGGTCTCACAGGCATCTGCATCCAGGATACTCCACCAGTTCCTGGATGCCATGCTACCACATGCCAGTGAACACATATCTCTTCCCCTCACACCTGAGGTGAGGGCCAGAAATATGCAACACTTCTACCGTGTAGCACACTACCCTGAAGTACTGGGTGCCATAGATTGCACTCATGTACACATGATGATGATGATGATGACACCTATCAGAAATGCATCCACACCCATAGAATGCCATAACAAGACACACACAAGCTAGAAACATCATAGAGCATGTGTTTAGGCTTCTGAAGTCACAGTTCTGGTGCCTCAATATATCTGGTGGGGTGATGCAATACTCTCCAGCCACATGTGCACATATGTCCACAGTATGTGCCATGTTACACAATATGATCCTGTGGAAACAGCTGCAGGAGGATCAGCAAAGGGAAGGGATACTAGTGCCTAGGTCACCGCAGCCACAGTCACAGGAGGACACAGAGGAGGAAGCCCCTGCTGATGTCCCTGTAGATAGGTGTAAGCATGCTCAGTACACCCTGGCTTTGGCTAAGAGACAACACATAGTACATTCACTTACAACCTAGGGACCTAGAAACTGGCACCTTACTCCTGCTCACATAGATATATCAAGCTTGATGCCAGGCAACCCACACAACTAATCCCTATCCATGTATTGGCTGTGTACTGCTTGTATCAGACAGAGTCATCCCTGAACTACGGTTCTGTCAGCTGCTGCATTTGAAAGGTAAGTTTCTAACCTACACAGTACTTGTAAAGATTAGTATGATATGCTATGGTACGTATGGATCTGCTAGATTTATGTAAATAAATATAGCAGGCTATTTGGACAAAAGTAAGATCCACATGGGACTACATATACCCAGTCCACTATCATGTGTCCTTTAATAGGCACTAGGCTTCATGCATGGTATATTTACTACTTCAGTCAAGGGAGGTGTTAATCAGAGTGGTTACATGATATTTAGACAGCTTTGTATCCCATTCGCAGCAGAACATGCGGTGCTGTTTCCCCACCCCCAACACAGCAATATTCCCATATAACTGTTGTAACAGTAACTCATCAATGGTATATCAGCAGTCCAGGCAATCTCAGGGCAGTAATATAGAAATTGATCATACATTGTATGTCTCACTTAACACAGGAATAACAATGTACATATTGATGCTGCTGATTGTGTGATGCATGACTACTTTCTTTCTGGCAGCTTGTGTGGCTCAGTGTGACATACAATGTCCACTGAGGTGATGGTGTTGGTGGGTCTAATGTGGAAGTATGCACATCTTTTGGATGTGAGGTAGTATTATGTTATTTTTTTGACAGACTGTCAGTCTTTGTGTGGTATAACATTACTAGCCTCTGTCACATATTAATTAAATCAGACAGCTGAAAAATGCCGTGGGCAATTTTATTGAAGTGCAGTATTGTAGACAAAGGGACAGATGTCATTGTCTGTAACGCACAAAATCCTAGACTGGAGTACAGGTAGGTTTGGTCTGGAGTCAGTTTATAATTACTGATGATCCCACTGGGCATGCTCATACACTTAGTTACACAGAGAGCAATTCTACACAGAGAGCAATTCTGTTGCCCCTTGCCTTAAATGAACTGTTATGTATAGATATGTCTATACATACATTCATATATGTGTAGAGATCTGTCAATCGCTATCTCTCTTTCTCATAGATATTATATCTATCTCTATGAATATACAAATAGGGGCATTCTTATGTATATATATATATATATATATATATATATATATATATATATATATATATATATATATACACACACCCACCAATATATAGATATATATAAAACATACACCTCAGGCCTCTCCCCATATATGTATATCGTACAAACACACAGCCACATTTCTATATATATATATATATATATATATATATATATATATATATATATATATATATATATATATATATACCTGTTATATACATAACTATCTGTGTGGATGTGTGTATTGTCCTACATACCCTGATAATGATGAATAATGCTTCACTATCACACATCTATAATGTTGCTCAAAGGATCCAAAGTAAATATTCAACAGTACATAATGCACTTACCTGCAGACCCCTGTGCCAGCTGGATGTCAACAAGTGAGCAGGTGGTGTAATGTATAATGTTGTCTATGCATGCATGGACAAGGCATATTGTTCTTGCCCACAGGGATGCCCATCCAAATGCAAACAGCCAGATTTGGCCAAACTAGTAACTGCAGCCACATAGCTTGGATAAGTAACACTTATCTGACTACTAGGCTACTAGTTGCAGATAACGTTATGAATTTCACTCTATGTGCCACAGATACTGTTCAACACAAGCCTAGTTTGTGTACTCCACAAGTAGTTTGCCAGCAGTCATGTCTAAAACAGATATTAGCCATGGCACTTGTGGTAAGTACTGTGAATGATAGTGTGTAAGAGTATTTAGGAAAGGGTTTTAAACTCACTGCAGCCCCCTTGGTGTGTGTGTGTGTGTGTGTGTGTGTGTGTGTGTGTGTGTGTGTGTGTGTGTGTGTGTGTGTGTGTGTGTGTGTATATTCACCTGTAAAACAACTGAGAATCCCAAATTGATTATGACACTGCAATAGTTCTGCATGTTTTGACCCTGTAAGTTGCTGCCAGTGTGCAAACTGCCCTCTTCTACAAGGCTTGCTGATGTCATTGACCTTAAGACTACCAGCTGCCATTGTAATGTCAGATTTAAGCTGTGGTGCATGCGATAAGTACTATGAACTATAGTGTGTAAGAGTAGTTAGGTAGGACTTATGCTCTCACTGCAGGCCCCTTGGTGTGTGTGTGTGTGTGTGTGTGTGTGTGTGTGTGTGTGTGTGTGTGTGTGTGTGTGTGTGTATCTGTACGACATAAATGTGATCACCACAGTAACTTAGAAAGAGATAAGTTTTGCAGTATTTTAGTTATAGCAGGTGATGTGGGCTTCCAAATGCCTGATCACAACTAGCCCTGCTGATGCCACTAAGCATGAGGTGCTCTAAAGAAGTAGTAATAGCATACTTGAGGTGTAGTACATGCGTCACATACTGTGAACTGTAGTGTGCACCATTAGAAAGGTACCTGTTCTAATCTACATGCAGCCAACTTGCAGTCTGTGTATGCTGTGCCCTGTAAACAGTAAGTAGAAGTGGTGCTATCCTCAATGTAGCCAGGTTTGTGTGTGTGGCTGTTAGAGCATTTTACATCAGCTTATGGAATCATAGGATCTTTGAACTTTAGTAACATAATGGCCCTTCAGCCCTCACTGTCCTAGCCAAGTTTATACCCTTATTTTATGATCAGCACATATTGCCCCCTGTCCACGAGAGACACAGGCAGAACCCCTGTGGTGAAATGACGATCACCCAGCCAATCATACAGATGGCATCTGATAAGGTCCACTGAGGTGCTCTGTTTGCCATTAGGCAGGGTTCTGTTCCAAAGGTGTGTTAAAATCTGCTAGACAGAACTCTTCCATCAGCATGTATTACTAATGTCACATACCAGGTTAATGTACTTACAGTGAGTAATCCATGTACCTTGCCACCTACAGATGCAGCATTCCCAATTAAGCAGGGTCACACATCGACCCATATGCAAGGCAGAGATCACCTCTAAGTAGTCTATTTGTCACAGGCTGCACTGACCACTGATGTCAGATGAAGCCCATTGGACAGATGCTGAAGATGTGAAGTTCCCTTGTGAGGGACCATTGTGTTGTGTGCAAGTGCCAGTACTGTTTGAAAAGGTCCATTACCAAATGGCCATTGCACTCACCTATTGGCATGCTGAGGGAAGAGTACATGGATGTCAATTATGGGGTGATTGTGCCCTCAGCTATGACAATTGATTCCTGTCTTACCACTGCGGAGACATTGTGATCTCAGGTACATTAGGTGTAAACCTGTGTGGCCAGGCCTGTGGACCAAGGTCTATCACCCTTGAGTATGTGCATTATGTGTTGCAACTGATGTGCTACTTAGCAGGAACATAAGTGTTACTGATGGAAATGATACTGCATATATATTTGCTTGGAGTTTACGGCCAGTAGTATGCCAACTGGCATTTGTTCACCAATACCCTCTTGTAGATTATTGACATAACTCACAGAGTCTATGACTGCTCATAGTTTGCAGGCTTCAGCCAACATTGTCAGCCACAGACAGTATTCGCTTGTGTTGTGGTGAAATTGATCCCAAGCAGTACAGAACACAGGACTGAGCCCTGTTGATGACTGCTGCTTACAAATAAGTTATTGCAGGTGGATTTCCCTATTTTGAGTATGCGTGCCATTAATGAGCCACTAAGTGACCCCTATAATGATATGACTATGGATGCCTATGTGGGTGCTGTTGTCAATGATGCCTGAGTGGGGGATAGAGTCACACGGCTTGACTATATCCAGGTGGTAGTATGCCCTGATGTCCCCTCACCCAGGTCACTGGTGACTGTCCACCATGTTTAGCAGCCATGATCTCCCTGTCAGACATCCAAACTGTATACAGTCAACTGTTTGTATATCACATATATGTTTGCTGATCAGCTCCATGATGATTTGCCCTATGGGTGTACAGATATATAGATGTACTCAAGCAAATAGGTCTATAGTTCTGGTGGTTCGTGGAAGCACCACCTCCATGCAGGGGGATAACAGTTGCTGTTGTCCAGTCAAGTGGGATGCAGCCAGTGGTTACAGTATGATTGCAAGGCATTCCCAATGGTGTTAGTAATCCTTGATTGATCCCATGTAAGATGCAGTCTGGGATGTTAGCATGTCCAATAGATGCTGTGTATACCCCACAGAGAGGACAGTTATAACCTGCTCTGTAGATATGGAAGGTATGGGAAAGGTTGTAGGAATGTCATATGGCACATGTGGTGGGGACAGGGAAGTGAAACTGATGCAGAACCTCTGGGACAACAGGTTAGCTATGAGTACAGAACCAGTATATGTGGTATTATTATGCATGAGTTCACTAAAAATCTGTGCCTGTCCTCTGAGGTTCCACATGTAAGTGCACTGTGCATTGTGGTTCTGGTTTGTAGGGATGGCTGATTTTATCACATACTGTTTCTACACAATGTCACACAAACACTATGTGCTTGTTTTATCTGAAGAGGTTGCACATCAATTTTAGGGGGCACACTCACCCCAACTGTCACACAGCAATGTCCATCACTTATTGTACAGCCTTCTAAAGGCAGTTGTCCAACATGCAGGTTTGCTGTGACATGACGAGCTCGTGTTCCTGCTGTCAGGTACAGCTGAGTCTATGCAGTTGTACTGCTGCTTACATAATGCATGGGTATAGAGCTCTGCATACTTGCCCATCCCATCTGAGGGGGAAGGGCAGTCATGCAGTCATTCTATGTAAACCATCCCATAGGGGGTAATACATTGCTTTGTTGAAGTGTATTTCTGAATTGTCTACAAGGGGGGGGTAGGTCTTATAGTTTTAATGAGACTGATGTATGTTCAGATCTCACCAGGGAGGACCTTACAGTGGTGGGCTGCAGTGGTCACCCATATTGGGATACACATGAAGCACTACATCACCTCCCCTTGTGGGGATGTCACACCACTGGTCCAGGACATTGTAGTTAAGGACTTGGAGTAATCTTTGGGCAAGTGAGCTTCAGCTTGACTAACCAACACAGCTGGTGATTACTTAATGTCACCCCAAACTGTGGTGTACTGATATAGCTTGATAGACACATGTACACACAAATAAGCACAACAGGTGTCTGGAATCATGGAACTTCTCCTGTAGCTGACAATCATACCTCTCAACTGTACAGCTTTTCTCAGAATGTCTAGATTTTTGCTTCATATTTTAGCCTGTTTCCCACAAAATTGAGGTTTTCTGACAAAGTATTGGCAAATCATTTCAGGGTTGAAGTCAGAAAATAATGGCATACATTTCAGTTTCATAGGTTCATAGGTTCATAGGTTCATACTAGGCTATCTGCCCTAGGGCATTTATAAGCCTAGCCAGAGTGTGTGTGGCTTTCACCACCCCTTAGGATGAGAATACTATACCCATTAATTTGCTGTGCCTTTGTCCAGCAGTGATACAGAGATGATTCCCGGGGTAAACCTACGATCTCCCATCCACTCGTCAAGATTTCTCTTGAACAGAGTCAGTGAGGGGCTCTGCCTCACATGGACTGGGATTCTGTTCCATAGTGTAGGGAGTCTCTGGGTGATGAATCTGTCCCTCCAGCACGTCCTATTTATATCCGTGTTGAGGTTTAAGTCTCTTGCTCGTGGCTCTGGTGGATTTGGATTTTTGAGGTGGAGCATGTCCATTAATTCCGGGTTGACATAGCCTTGTATGTCAGGCACAGATCACCTCTGAGCAGATGGTATGCGACTGAATAGAGCTGGAGTTTCTTCAGTCGGGCATCGTATGACATATGTTTGAGCCCCTTTATCCTTTTGGTGAGGAACTTTTGGGGTCTTTCCAACTGCTGCAGGTGTCGGGTAAGGTACATTCCAAATGGGGCGTTGTACTCAATCATTGGTCTGATAAGTGAAGAGTACAGGGGTACAATGACCTCTCCTGATCTGGATGTGAATCCCTTCATGATCAGGTGGGCAATGTAGAAGGTCTTCCTAACCACTTTGGCAATGTGAGTGTCAAAAGAGAGGTTACTGTCAACTTGGGTCCCCAGGTCCTCAGAAAATTCATGCTAATGCAAAACCTGTTGTTCCGTCAACTTTCTAAGTTTGTAAGAGCAATATTTAAAAATTGTCCCTATTTCTGGGCTTTTGTCCCCCCGTTATTTATGGTTTTGCCCAGATTTATGCTCTTAGAGGTTGAGAGGTATGCTGGCAATGACTTGATTGCATGCCATCCCAGCAGTGAATAGCACCTGCAGTGTCTCTGAGAACGCATAGTGTTTCACTAAATCTGGATGTGTGTCTGTCATTAATGAATATGTATACACCAATTTCATTACCTTGCACACTGTCAGTTTGAGGTCTGAACATATGCAAGGGTGTATAGTCTGGTATGGCTGTGGTGCTGTCCACAGCTATGAATTAGGTGTCTGACTGAACAAATGTCTGCATATTCCAGGGTGGGGACACCTTCCAGAGAGTGGTGTTTAGTGTTGCCATTCCCAGCATGTAGCATCATAACCATGATGTTGTATGAAGATGGCGTTCTCATTGGAAAGTTTACACTCTAGATATTCTACCTTCTAAACAGTGCCTATAAGATGCACTGTAGGGTGTCAGCAGCCTTAGTCAATGCTCAAAATCCCAGGGGTGAGATATGAAGACCATCTCTGGCAAAGCACTGATGTCTGTTGAACAAGTCATCCCAGGCAGACATGTAGCGGATCCCCTTATAATGACAACACACACTAAGGCAATTATTGAAGTCCCTCATGTTCTGTGTGTATTGAGCCATCATCCTAGGTGAGGATCAAATGCAGCTGAAAGCTATGGGCATACCCACGAGAGACACAGAGTGTGTAAGCTCAGTTATGTATCTGCATACAGTCCGGTGATGTATGTCCTTAGTTGTACACACCTGCAGAAAATATGATGTCATCATTATGTCACCTGATATT
Organism: Protopterus annectens; assembly: GCF_019279795.1. Lineage (NCBI taxonomy): Eukaryota > Metazoa > Chordata > Ceratodontiformes > Protopteridae > Protopterus > Protopterus annectens. The sequence continues at coordinate 1,863,360,542 of NC_056741.1, forward strand.
CCTTGAGTTGTGGCAATGTGTGGTATGGTGTATCATGTCAATGCACACACAGCTAACTGGAACATTTCCCATATGTAACCTGGTGACACAGACATCAATGTGTCTCAAGATGTACTCAGGTATGAAAAATAGGTCTGCATTTGTGAAGTGCCTCAGGTGTTGAGGTCCTGATGGAGAGATGAAAAGTCAGCAAGCAAAGGAGAGTAGTAGTGCTGAAATTGAATTCATCCTCAAGTCTTGGTGAGTACCTTTGCAAGGTGGACCCTGTTTTTCACAAAATCTCTCCGAGGTGACACTAATATATAGACTGTATTTATATAGCATATATCAGGGACAGAAGTAAATCAAAAATAAAAAAGATAGCTGGGTGCACAAGACCCAGGATAAAAAAGTGCCCAATCCTGGTAGATGCACTGGTGCCAGGACTGGAAAAAATGGCAGTGTAGAGTAGAATCCTTAAAATATGGAAACATTCCTACAATGGGGCCAGGCCAGGCTCAGGGGGAAGATGGCCCCCATGATGTAAAAGGACGTAGCAGTCCACAAAAAAGACAAAAATTGATTGGCCAAAGAAGAGCCATAAAGACGATAGAGTGGATTACTGAGGATAAGAAAGAAATTATGTGTTGTTACTATTATGCAAAAAACCCAGAATTTCCAGACACAAGATATACAAAATGATAAAGAGAAATTAGGGGAAAGAAAAATACTTCCACGAGAAAAACTGTCACAAGCTTCAAATAAAAATTTGTGTTCATTAATACAATAGATTTTTGAAAAACAGTATATAGATCAAGAAACTTTGATCTTTTTGGAAAAAGAAGCATTTGAGGAAGTGAAAAAATATAAACAACAAAACCTAGAGATATTCAAAAAACATAAAAAAGAAATATGGACATCGGAAAGAAAGAGAGATTTGATATGTGCAGTATTTATGCAAAGGTAAAAGCCAAGTTAACTAATATAGAGAAGGCAGTCTCAAAGATATTCAAAGAGAAATACAGGCAAAGGCATCCAGATATGGAAACTTTCACAATAAAAAGATTAATAACACAAAAAAAATGTAGAAAAGGCGATTAGTAAAGTAAAGGTTAAAGAAATAGAAGCTGAAGTTATGGAGTGCCTGCAAAGTGAATGATTTAATGTAGAAGGTCTAAGACAGACTACATCACAACATGCTGGAGTATGTCCCCAGAATAAGGAAAAGCAAGAAGACCAGGAGACATGTGAAGAAGAAATATGGACAGGGGAAAGGAAAAGAGAATTAATATGGTGTAATGTTTATGCAAAGGATAAAGCAAAATTAATTAATACAAAAAGAGCAGCACCAAAGATATTTGAAGAAAAATATAGGCAAATGAAAAAAATGGAAAACTTTAGAATACAAAAATAAGAAGACTAAGAGGAAAAGTGGAAAAAGAGATTAGTAATGGAGAAGTCAAAGAAATAGAAATTGAGGTAATGGAACAGCTGCAAAGAGATGGATTCAGTGTAGTAAACTGAATACAGAAAGCACTACAACAGGATAGAGCAATGGATATCAAATTAAGGGGAAACCAGTGTAACAGGAAGCAATTGGTCAGGTGCCATATCAAAATATTTTGGAGCCTTCCACAGGAAACCAGTATAAATGTTCATTTGAAGCTAGACAGCAAGGAAAGGAAAAGGAAACTGTGGACACTCTGATGCAATCACTGTTGAGGAGTGATAGGCCAGTGAGTTTCCATATGACAGAACAACAGATGACTCAGGATGAAATTGAAGAGAATGTGCCACACGAAGATGTTATAGAACTTTCTATAGAATGCCTGCAGGAAAGGGAAAACAAGGGGTGTGCCATCAGTATGGAAGAAAATGAGTTAAGAGAAGAGTTGCTTGATTTAATAGACAAAGACAGATATATCAAGATCAATGAGAGAAATAGACTGCAAAAGGTTAATAAAACTCCAAAAGTCAGAAGCTTGATAAAACAAATGAACACAGTAATTAGGACTGTCCATAGAGATCCGTGCGATATAAAAGAAGTAAACAGAATATATTACTGTGTTACTAAATTAATAACTGATAAAGTTCTACCACAGAAACACAGGGTAGGAAGGGAAAAGGGGGCAAAAGCGAATACCATCATGGAAATATCGAACAGAGAAAACTATAAAGCAGCTAAGACAAGAAGGGTCATTGTTAGAAGATTATAGAAGAGGGAATAGCTCAGCAAAAATACTAAGAAAGATAGATGTGATAAAAGCAAGGTGCAGTATTAGAACAGAGCAGGATCTATTATGCACTATTGGAGGTAACAAACTAAAAATTTCAAAACAGGTGGAAAGACTTAGAAGATATGAAGGTAAATATAAGGGAAAAGCATAGGGAATTGGAAAATAAGGTAAAAGGAATTGAAAGACTGCCAAAAAAAGAGGAAGTAGATACATTTTGGAGAAGTATCTATGAAGATCCTGTGGAACATAACAAAGATGCTAAATGGATAGAAGAAATAAAAGAAGGAATAAAAAGTTTAAAGGTACAGGATATGAAATGTGATGAAGTAAGAGCCAGAGAGATTGAAACAAAGTTGAGAAAAGCCTATAACTGTAAGACCCCAGGCCCAGATGCAGTACCTAACTTTTGGCTTAAAGTATTAACTTATTTGCATGAGAATTTAGCCAGGAGTAAGAACTATGTATATGCACACCCTGAATACACACCACATTGGCTAACGACAGGAAAAACAATGCTCTTACTTAAGAGTGAACCTGCAAGCTACCCTAAAAATTATAGACAAATAACTTGTCTTCCAACAACGTATAAACTATACATGGGAATTGATGCCGGCAGAGTTCATAGTCATTTAGAAGAAAACTCAATTATGGCAGTAGAACAAAAGGGCAATAAAAGGAAGTCATATGGTACAAAGGATCATTTGTTGTTAAACAAAGTTATAGTGGAGAATTGTAAGAAGGGGAAGAATCGAAGTATGGTATGGATTGACTGCAAAAAAGCATTTGATAGTATCCCACATTCATGGATAAAAGAGTGCTTAAAAATGTATGAGATACACCCTACACTGATTGACTACATTACTGTAACCATGAAACATTGGCAGACCACTTTGCAGTTATGCCATGATAAAGGACAGATTATTATCCCAGGGATAAAAATTCAAAGGGGATATTCCAGGGTGACTCTTTGTTGCTGATGCTATTCTGCCTTGCCATTAACCCATTAAGTGCTTTATTTAACAGTTTAGGCCATGGCTATAATTTGGTTCCTAGGAAACAACAAAGTCTAATGACTTCTCATCTTCTCGTTGTCAATTATTTAAAACTGTATAGCTCATCAGATGAGGAACTGAAAGCACAGCTACAGGTTGTCAAAACTTTTTCAGATGATACAGGAATGTCATTTGGTCTTGATAAATATGCAAAAGCAACCTTTAATAAAGGAAAACTGCAGCACCAGGAAAACATCAGTTTGGGACAAGAATGTGATATAACAAAAGAACTTGAGCAAGAGGGAGTGTGTAAATACTTGGGAATTGATGAAGGATCAGCAATAAAACATGAACACATGCAAATAAAACTCAGTAAGGAGTACTTCAGAAGACTTAAACTAATCCTGAAAACATCATTGACATCTAGGAACACGATCCAAGCCATAAATCAAGTTTGCTCTTTCTGTCCTAACTTATAGCTTTGAAGTGACTGACTGACCCTAAAAAGTGTTGGATAGATTGGATATTAAAACAAGAAGGATGCGTCATGCTTACCAAATTATTTATAAAAATCAGTGTATACCAAGATTATATATTCCCCATTCCAACGGAGGGATGGGCCTCCTTGAAATTGATTACATGTATAGATCTGCAATCCTGGGACTCTACACATATCTACTGACCTCACAAGATCCAAATATTGTGAAAGTTTTGAAACATGAGGAGAATAAATCTAAGATGACATTTCTGCTTAATTTAGCAGAAGCATATCGATGTCAAGCAGGAATGGAAATCAAACCAGAAATGGATTAAAACCAGGCAGCAACTGAATATGCTAAAAACAAAAGAAAGAATATAAGGTGAAGAACCAAATGAGAAGGCAAGAAATGTGGAAAAAAAAATAAATATAGTTGCAAGTATAGAAAACTTCTGGAAGAGCCTCATGTTGATCAAGAACAAACGCAGGAATGGTTAAGGAGAGGGGAATTCACATCAAGAAGTGAAAGGTTAATACTGGCAGACCAAGGCAGTGGGCTATGTACATGCTGGTTACAAAGTCCATTGAACATGTGGGAGAAACAGATATTTTGTAAAACCGAACTGGAAACAGTCACACACCTTATTGCTGGTTGCGACTCTCTAATGGCAGAGGGACTGTATACTGAACGGCATAATAACGTGGCGAGATTGTTACACTGGAGATTGTGCAAACATTATGGTATCAAAATGGCTGAAAAACACTGGAAACATGAGCCACAAAGAATTATAGAAAATGATGAAGTTTATATAATATGGAATCACCCAATACTAACACTTCAAAAGATAGATACTAGAAAACATGATATAGTAGTCCAAGAAAAGAAGACAAAAGTAGCATTGATTATTGAAATCCCCACACCCAGTGACTACAATGTCTTGCATACAGAGAGACACAAAGTCATAAAATACCTTGATCTGCAGGCAGAAATGAGAGCCATGTGAAAGAAAGATACCCAGACAGTTCCTATAGTAGTAGGAGTAATGGGTCTTATAACAAATAATTTACAATCATATTTAGATATGTTATCAATTCATGTAACACTGTACAAACTGCAGAAGGAGTCATTATTGGGCACATTGTGGGTGCTATGAAGAGCACTTTTGGCTGACATCAAAGTGTGAAACAATACTAATTTCATGAACTTTAATCGTACTTTGACTTAGGAATGGGGTCCATTCCTGTCATGGTATTAGAAACCCAAAAGATTTGAAGAAATTAAAAATGTCAGAAACCCTAACTTGAACATTTCTCATATGTAACCTGGTGACATGGATATCAATGTGTCTCAAGATGTACTCAGGTATGAATAATAGGTCTGCATTTGTGAAGTGCCTCAGGTGTATGACTGGTGAGAATAGTAGTGTATGGACTATTATGTGTACTGTGAAATCCAGTGGTAGGTTTTCTGAGGTGTCTGTTGTTTGGAAATGTGTCTGGTAAGGAGATGTACACATGCAGGTGTGTGGGTTGTGGGTATAGGTGGTGCATGAGGTGAGCTGTGCATGTTGGCAAAATGCTCATTGCCATATGTATTGAATGCTGTGTGAGACACCTTGCAATCAAGGTTTGAAGTACAGTAATATCTGTCACACATTGCATTTGTGTGGCATAGAAGTAGAGGGTGGGTACACTTTCCACATGTCATCAGCAGTCATTGATAGTGACATTAGCAATACAGTCATGCTTGTGTATATGTCACAGTGTGTCATCATTAGGCAGTGTCATAACAGATGGTGAAATGTAGCATGTCACCTGTATGTAGGTCCCATAAGGTAACACAGAACCTGACACTGTGCCATACAATGCTTTGCCAGCCATGTGGACATTGGATTAACCATAATCCTGTCATTAGGCATGGTCGCAATACATTACCTACAAATGTGACACTGTGCAACACCTGCAAAGTTAGGGCCATGCTGCCACACCTTTGAGGTTGATAGCATGAAACACAGTGTTTATAGTCACACCTTACAGTGAAGATGTGGATGGCCATGCATGCCCAGAGGGCTTGTTCAACTTTGCTGACATTACATTGCCCTTGCAAGCATTCAGTGCCTGTCAGGCAACCATACAGTAAATTGGTTGTTGTGTGGAGTAGTGTCCAACTGCAGAATACCTGCGTAAATCCAATCACCTTACCTTCACAGCGTATGCATATTATGTTTTCCTCCATTGTTTGTCTGTGCCCTGTACAGACACCTTGAATGACTCTTTTCTTGGAACATGATGGAAGTAACTGCAATACTTAGTTGCACAAAGGACAACTAGCATGCAGTGCCAAGCAGTGTCCCCAGATCTCTCAGTCATCTGATATGTAAATCTGTGAAAGGAGTTAGCATGGATATGCTCAGTAGCAATGTTGTACACCTACTGACACTGGGCCAAACACAGTTTGTTTTGCTCAAGGGCAGATCATGCCTACCTACCCTATCTGGTAGACCTCATTGAGTTTTACAATATGCAATGGATGATGGGAATATGACTCACTCCACCGACCCTGGCCTGACAATGTATTTAACAATATTAGGCCAGCAGGCCTTTCTGGAATCTGCGTAGGTTATTTAGAGTGTATATCAGCTGGTGGATAGCCAAGTGTCTGATAGTCATAATCTGGGAAGATAACATTGGGTAAACTTTTGCTACAATGATGCCAATCAACAGTGGACTTCCCTTGGACATCAGTAATAGAGTACCCCTTGTAGCCATTCCCTTCTCTGTAGTCATGGCCACTGTCAGTGACCTCTGACTGACTACATTAGCAGATGATTCCTAATTAGGAGCTGCCACTGAATCCCACACAGAATCAACAGTTACCCAGGATGGGCTGAGACACACATTCAGTTATCGTCAGAGCCACTGACAGTAAATGCCACTGAATGCACAATACTATCCATTTGGAAGTCATCCACCCCTGGAAAATATAGCAGAGTCTGCACAACACACACAGTTGAACTAATAGCCATGGACTTATGGACACAGCGAGTAATGTAGCCTTTGAGTTCCAGTGGTCGGTAAGATGTGGGGATCCATTCCATTTTGTACAACCTATACCAATGGTATGCCATGTAAATCCCAGACTTTCATTCTCATACCATATTTGACACTCATCACACTTATCATTGGGTGCAATGGCACCTTTGCTGTGTCATTACACAGGCATATCTTACAACTGTAGCAGCCACACAGGTTCCATGGTAAACCAATACACATTGCAAATAACATGTCTGATGCAGTCCGTGTCAAGAGTGTACATGTGTAGTCTGTCCCCTACATGCTTTGGAGGGGATGTGTATGGCTGCCATACAGGGAGTTGTCAGAGCCGAATGTGTACCTTCTGTTTATCTAAGACAGAACTAACAGATGTATTATCTGTTCTACACAACTACAGCATCACTGTGGTATAAATAATACAAGCTGGAGACAGTTATGTAATATAGACACTAAACCATATATATATATATATATATATATATAACAGGTTCCCCATGCATGTGAAGCACACATCTGCTGTAATGCACATCATGTGCAAGTTCACAATGGGATGCAGAACAAGACAATCATAACTGGTGTAGGACAAATGTGTGTAATGGACACAGGAAATTTGTAGATGGGTCATCTCTGTCACCACAGTTTGTAGATGTGTAAAGCGCAGAAACCTTGTTGACACTTCTGAAAAGGTTATCAGACTGTGTCATAGATGAGGGATACATGAGTAGGCTGCATGACACCATTGTCCTTGTTAGCCTGTTATGCACATATGACCCTATGAAGCCATGCACGTATACCACTGTACCTTGCTGGAGACATATGTCTTCTGTGCTGATGTTCTATCCTGTGCTGTGATGTCTATAGGTTTATTGTCACTGTGTATCCATAGGTGTCCCCTGCAGACTCCTGAAACTGAACCATAAACAGGTCCATGACACACCTTTCATTGTGTAAGTATACAGCCATTACAGTATCATGCAACATAAGGTACACAAATGTATGTGGCTTACTCATTACAAATGTCAGCATACATTATCTGTCAGTGACCAGTACAAGAGGCATGGTAAAGCAACACTGCATTACACAAGTACATGTTAATTTATATAGTCACCCTGTGCATCAGACACATAGCTTCATTTCCCTGCATCGATTCTGAGGATGACAGGGATGTGACACAGATATCATCACTTGCACAGGTGTCGTGCGGAGGTGCAGAAAGCCTAGTTTGATCCAATTGGTTGAAAGCATGTGTGTGAGTCATGAAGGGAAACAGGCAAGATGGACCATAGAAATGTGCCATGTGTGTCTGTAGGTGACCTGAATTTGAGACTGGTGTATGAATGTGTCAAAGTCAAAGTCAAATTAAACTTTATTGTCGATCAGATATACACAGCAGTGCAAGGTGAATTAAATTACATTGCTTTGGTCCCCGTGTAAGACATAACAATGAACATATAGCTTGAATCACAAAAACCAAGTCAGCAGCACCAAGGCCCACCACAGGAAGTATCAGGAATCCAAAAAATATAAAATAAAACAATTTATTGAAGCGCTTTTCATTGCTTGTAATGTAGCAACTTCTTCAGAAAAGATACACAGTTTCAAACAGTAGTTTATAAGTAATTGAGACATGTCATGTGATGACCACACCTCCAGTGAGTCAAGTTCTTAAAGAAACATTTGCTAAAAAAACACATGCATTCATAAAACCTAAATACAAAAGCTGCAAGTTTGTCAGATTAAAAGTACGTCAAAACTATTATAAATAGTTATACAGAAGGCATTAAACTGTTAAACTCAAACAATAACAAAGTTAGACTAAACTTCAAAATTACGGAATAATCAACCGGATATATCTCTCTAAAATATTGTAGAGCTAAAATAAATAGAATTATATTCAAGCATAATACCAATTACCGTCTCAAACGTCTTAGTTTCAGAAGACAGGCAATGTTACAAGCATCATTTAAGCCTGGTACAACAAATGCATTCAAACGGATTTGCCATTCCAGTTTGTGTTCCTCTAAAAGTAAGTTCAGTGGGACACCTCTCAAATTAGCTTGAACTTGATCTATAGCTTTAAAGGTAAATTTGTGGCCCACATTGTTTGCTATATGTCTTGCTAGTGGGTTGTCAATTTTATTGACTGAAATAGCATAGGTGTGTTCATAAACCCTGTCCTGCAGTCTACGTTCAGTCTTCCCCACGTAGAATGCGGGATAGCAGACACATCTTGCTATGTAGACTACTAGTCTAGAATTACAGTTGAGTTTAAATTTAATCTCATACTTGTTGTCACCTATACAAAATGTATTGCCCACTTCCATGAATCTACACATCCTACAAGTGCCTTCTGTATAACTATTTATAATAGTTTTGATGTACTTTTAATCTGACAAACTTACAGCTTTTGTATTTAGGTTTTATGAATACATGTGTTTTTTTACCAAATGTTTCTTTAAGAACTTGACTTACTGGAGGTGTGGTCATCACATGACATGTCTCAATTACTTATAAACTACTGTTTGAAACTGTGTATCTTTTCTGAAGAAGTTGCTACATTACAAGCAATGAAAAGCACTTCAATAAATTGTTTTATTTTATATTTTTTGGATTCCTGATACTTCCTGTGGTGGGTCTTGATGCTGCTGACTTGGTTTTTGTGTTTCCGTAGTTTGTTGGCTTCCTTTCCTTGGTTTATTTACACATAGCTTGAATGACAGTAACACTAATGCACATACAGTAATAAAATATTAACACAATAAATTACCACAATTTGACAGGAAGACATTAGACAGTAATATACTGGTAGGTATTGCAAGACTATGACTTCACATTGTGATTGCTTAGAATATTGCACTTCATCATTTGTAGTATGATATATTCTGATGTTCATATTGCACATGTATGGAGTGATGACACACTCCTAACTATTGCACATTCAAGAAGTAATAGCACAAGAAATCAGGCTAATTGTACCAGTTGTTAAAGCAGTTTGCTAGAGTGATTACTATAGTCGATACTTAGCAAGTGGCATATAGATCTAATGATTGGCTGTCATGCTTGGCATTCAAGTTCAGCAAGCTTATGGATAGAGGGAAGAAGCTCCTGTTCAGTTTAGATGTTTTGCACTGTAAGCTGCAGCACCCCCTGCCCAAGGAGAAGTGAAAGTACATGCCATGGGAAAGGTGAGTGAGATCATTGATTATATTCCTAGCCCTTCCCACACAGAGTCTCATTCAGATCATCCATGGATGGCAGCGAGGAACCAATGACTTTTTCTGCTGTCCTCACTACCCTCTTGAGAGCCTTGTGGTCAGATACTTTGCAGTTACCATACCAAACTATGATGTTATTTGAGAGGATGCTCACGATGGTCTCCCGTAGAAGGCTTTGAGGATGGACTGAGACAGGTTTGCCTTCCTCAGTTTCCATAGGAAGTGCAGACATTGTTGAGCCTTCTTCACTGTGTGGCTAATATGAGTCACCCAGGATAGGTCATCGGAAATGTGCACCCCCAGGATGACTCTTTACACTGCCACCCCATTAATTTCCAGAGATTGATGTAGCTCCTGAGTCCTCCTGAAGTCCACTATTAATTCTTTGGTCTTGCCTACATTTAAGGCCAGATTGTTGCTGTTGCACCACCCTATATGATGCTCCACTTCATCCCTGTAGGCTGTTTCCTCACCATTTCTGACAAGACCTATGACAGTGGTATCATGCATGGACTTGATTTTGCTGGATTCATGCTTAGTCATGCAGTCATGCATCAACAAGGTGAACAGCAGAGGACTCAGGATGCAGCCCTGAGAGACACCCATGCTCAGTGTAATACTGATTGAACTGTTATTGCCCCCACATACTTTTTGGGGTCTGTTGATGCGAATGTCCAGTATCTAGTTACATAGGGGAGTGTTGATGCCCAGCTGGATCAGGTTTGATATCAGATTCTGGGGGATAACAGTGTTAAAGGTGGAACTAAAATCTATGAACAGCATTCTGACATAGCAATTCTTCTTCTCTAGATGTACCAGATTCATGAAGTGCTAAAGCTATTGCATCAGTCGTGCAGCAGTTAGATCTGTAAGCAAACTGTAATGTATCCAGTGTTACAGGTAGGCTTGAAGAGATATGGTTCTTGATCAACAACTCAAAAGACTTCATTACTGTTGATGTAAGAGCAACTGGCCAGTAATCATTTAGGCTTGTTGGTTGGGAGTTTTTGGGTAACAGAATGATTGTTGTATTTTTGAAGCAACTGGGTACAATGGCTAGGTGCAGGGATCTGTTGAATATATCTGTTCGTACAGTGGAGAGTGGACAGTTGGGTAGCACAGGTTCTTAGAACTCTCCCCATAATATTATCAGGACCAGCTACTTTCCTTGGGTTTATTCGCCTCAGGGTCTTCAGAACATCAGATGTTCTTAGACATAGCACCTTCTCACCCTGTTTGACAGGGAGCTTATTTGGCACAGTGTTGTTGTCCATATAAAATCTGCTGAAGTAGTGCATGAACACAGTCAAGCTCAGTGCTAGCCCTACATGTGTGTATGTTGGACAGCTGGGAACCATGCATGGTAGCGCCAACAATTTGCCATCTCCACCTTTGAACATGGGAACTGGCTCCACCAGAGGTTGCACTGGCACCTTCATGGCCAAGGTCAGAAGCGGTGCGAGTACCTGACAGTGTATGCTGTCTGCTGGGACCATGTCCTCCACAGGAATGTCAAGGACTATGAGCCCATGGCCTGTCACATCTTGGTGTGGATAGCACACTCCCCTCTGGAGTGCTGGATGTACTGCCACTACGGGACAATGATTGAGCACACCCACATGGACTCTCAGCAGATGTAGTTGCTGACCTACATCCATGAGTCCGACACGTGACTCTAACTAGACATTCCATCACAGACAATATACATTCCAAAACAGATAGTCTATGATCTGTCTCAGACCACTTTCTTTCCACTGCATCAAGGAACTAATCTGGGGTATCACCAATGCAGTGGAAGCAGTCACAGATGTCAAACTGTGCTGCATCCATAACCCTGAGCATTTCTCTAGAGTTCCTTTTGTAACATGCTCGTGCCTCCATGATGGCCCAAAACAAATGCAGAGTGACCAGTGATGAGACACCTGCAACAGGTTATAGAAGGACAGCAGGCCCCCTACCAGTGTCTACAATATCTGTGGCCTCCAGGGATTGGGTATGTGTAGGCATACTGACTGTGCGTGGTGATAATGAGGGCTGAAGAGGGATGTAAACCTCTGAGACAGATTTAGCCCTTGAAACCCCCACCTGCACCTCACATTGGCCACCATCAGCATCAGAGTCTGAAGAGACACTGACATCAGGTTGTGTAGGGGACAGAGATCAACCCCTGGTCAGCTGGGTTAAGAAATGGAAAAGCAGTACATTAATACCTGCATTATTATGCTCTGCAGTACTATGTTGCAATATATGTAAAGCTGTATACACTGTTGTCACTACTACAGACCTGTTTAACCCCCAACCTCATGTAGTAGCATACAAGGGCATTACTTTTCCCACAAACAGCTGTAGTTGCTTGTAAATAAAAGTTCTTTACACCGCAATCTCATCAGCAATAATGAGGTACACTGTTGATATTTCTGACGACTCTGCACAGTTGACACATATGGCAATCTGTAATGTCCTGACAATACTGTCACATCTATCAGTGTTGTCACACCTACAAGGCATAGGCATGACTCTCAAGTGTGTACAGTCAGAAAATATGTGTGCAGCTGGCAATCATGCCAACAGTACAGCAATCCAGTCATCAGGCCTGGGATGACAGTTTAGGAAATACATTACAGTAAGTCTACATCTGTAACAAAACAGTGTTGTGTGTTTACCAGGAGCAAGACCACAGCCTTGTCCAATTCCTGAGGAACCTGTGGAAAGTTGAGGGAGAGGTAATGTGAACACCACCACATGTTGCACTATAAGCGGGTAATATGTCCATATATCTCACATTTACAGTAGTTACTTGTAAATTGATATGTTGGTCACAATCTGAGCATGAGATTTAAATTGCAGTTAAACTCCCTGCCAAACAGCAAACACCTGACACCCATGCAAATGTATCTACACCCAGACACACCGAATGCTACAGTATTCCAGTGCTGATCAAACAAAGCCTACCTGGACGCTTCTCTGCCATGGAAACTGTGGCACCCACATCCACAGTATATGGTGTGATGGATGCCTGGGAGCTGTTGTGTGTTCTCAGGTTTGCCAGGAATTCCTCTGTGGTTGAGAGTGGTTGTTCTGCTGCAGGTCCTCCACCAGTGACACCATGATCCCTGGCCACATCTGCTGCTCTTTTGCATGCAGCATTAATCATATTCATGGCCTGCTCATATGTCCTGCTCTGGTGACCTATGGCATTCACATCACGGACAAGGTCAGCCCATGATGCTGCCCACTGTTACCTGTTGTGCCTTCCCCTGCATAGTAGGAATTCATGGTATTGACAGAGGCCTTCAAGGATGGTATAATTCTCAGCATTCATAAAAGAGGATTGTCATCCAGAATACATGTTTCCTGAAACACAACAAAATGGGAGCACATTTTAGGATCACATACATGGAAATACACTATGCAGAGATACAGCAAGAACAGAATGGCTGGCATTATACACTGCTTGATCATATCTGTCATATTCCACAGTGTGCAAACATTCTAACTATGTGGATACAACTCAGATACTAGCAATAGGCAGCTATTCCCGTGTGTGCCATGACAGATACTGCTGCATGATCACACACCCCAACACAGGAGTCCATTGTAGTATGTCCCCTAGGGGCACCCCCCCCCCGATAATATGTCAAAACAACAGTGCCAAACAAATAGCAGTCTGGTATTACAACCACTATGCAGAGACATTCCCATGAGACCAGTGTGCCACACTGACAAAAAACATTCCAGCCTTGATGTACTGTACATCTTCTGTAGGTGTAACAAATCTGGAGATCAAGGACATGTCATCATTACAGTTCTAAGAAAAGCTTAATGCTGTAATCCCCATTTCCCCTATGTATATTCACACACATGCATCATTTTGTAAACAAAAAGGTTGCATACCTGACAGACTACAATACCCCTCTGTTGATATGTACAGATATATAAAGTGTTTGGCAATGTGACTACTGTCTGAAGAAAGTCTCATAAAGACTGATTCCCCTAGCCAGCAGTTTTCCTTTTTAACATGGTTTTCATTACCAGGTGATTGGCACCTAACCAGTCTGTGATTCTGAACTGCTAATTGTAGCCATCACAGCTGATATGCAGTATAATCAGCCAACGACATGCAACCACTAAACAAGATATAAGGCCTTCATGTAGACTAGAAGCCCTTTCTGATATGCTATGGTGGAAATTCCTGGGGTCAAGATACTACGTCATCGCAGAGGGTATGTCTCTAGCAGCTATGTTTGCATTCATATGTGTGTGCTATAGACTGCAGCTGATGCTGCAGGCAATAGGCATAAGCAGACAGACTGAACACTTTGGAGGACAAGAAGCTGTAAGAGTAACTGTGGGAGTTAAGTCAGCCTTGTTGTAGAGGCAGGGCAAGAGTGAGGGTACCTATTCCACTGCAAATTAAGGCTTGTGTTTAAGGTAAGTATGTTAGGCAATGGTATCACTAACATAGTACTTGGCAGCATATTTGTTGTGTTTTTGAGCAACATAGGGGGTTATTATACCATTCTGTCAACCATTTGGGCAACCATCAGGCCATGTGTTACATTATGGTAGGCATTTGGAATGAACGTGCTGGCAGTCCTTGTTGCTAGCAGGACCTCCATATGTGCATGTTAGTTGTGCAGCCATGCTAATCTGTAATATCATTATGAAATGACTGTGTGGTGCACCTCTGATATTAGTGGGCCTCATTTGCATTACCTGAGTTAAAATCCTCTCTGAATGCATATTAATGCATGACATGACATTTTATGCATTTATAGTGTTGCTATAGGGATATGTCAATTGTGTTCCTATCTGCAGGGCTGTGACTTCCATCAGTGATAAGCAGACATTTCAGTTGAAATGCATTGTGTGGATAAAGACTGCATAACTCAGTCATTCATTGATGACTTAACAATAATGTCATTTAAATGCTACACACCACTGGATTTGAAATCATGACTATGTGTGACAAACGTTATTGTTTGCACAACATGTAACAGACTGACCTACTGAGTCACTGCTGAAGCATATGTATTTGTGACGGTATAAGTGAACAGAGTGACATGCCTCTATTATATCCATTATTATGTGCCTGACTTTATAGGGATGGGGATGTATGTCTCCACCAGAGTCCCAGCTGAACATGTATTTTCCCATTAATGCTGTAACAGGTATACTTGTAAATGTTCAAACACAAATGCCAAGAGGTCCAGCAAAACAAACAACGTTCTCAGTAGAAAAACCACTTTAATGTGAAGAGCAAAGCTTTCGGATAAAATCCTTTATCAATACTGAAAATACAAATGCAAATGCAGAGTATATATAGGTTTAAAAAAGTCATATGACCGGCAGCCAAGAAGTCACATGACCCAATCATTAAAACAAAACATGTAGAAATAAATAAATATGCAAAGCTAAAAAATGCAACAGCATAATGCATACATGAAAACAAAAACATTTAAAAAGGAAGAATGTATATTTTAAAAAGCAAAGTTTTAACCTAAAAATCACATGTACAATCATATACATAAAGAGAAAATCTCATAGTCTGGATCTACTCATTCTAACCAAAATAGGTTTAAGGCTGACAGTACTATTCAAACCAGGGGGTGAGTCACCCATCAATCTAATTATCCAGTTGTATTCTTTAATTTCTAATTTGTTATTGATATCACCACCTCTGGGTGAGGGTGAAACATGGTCTATAGCTTTAAATTTAAATACATGCTGTTCACCAAAATATAGCCTGTGTTTATATAAAGCATTAGTGTCCACACATCTTCGGATTTCAGACTTGTGTTCTGTGATCCTATCTTTAAGTTTACGCTGGTTTTACCCACATAGAAAGAGTTGCATAATACACAGGTAGCAAGGTAAACCACGGGTGGTAACACAAGTAGCAGTTACATTGAACCTAAACAGCCTCTTACTGACTGGGTGTTCAAAGATACCTAAATGTTCATCATCAATGTCATCACAGCACGAGCAATTATAACATTTTCGTGTGCCCATAGTGCTGGATGGATGTGTTGTGATATTTGTAGGAAAATCTTTGTAACAGAGGACACTCTTGAGGGTTCTCATGTTACGATATGCAAAAATGGGACATTGCCCAGCATTGCTTTTAACTCTTCAGATGCCATCAAGATTAGCCAATTCTTATGGATAATACGTTAATACATGGTGTTTTTGTACTGAGGAGTAAGCGTATCTTACTTTCATCTCATTCTGGATGGACACATTGGGCAAGCCAACAGCTTGTGTTTCTATGGCGTCATTTAACATAACAGGGGCCACCCTCGACTTTCTTCCCTCTAACACATTTAGTTTCTCATTATTTAAGATGGTAGCATCACAACCACTATTAGTGAAATCAGCTATCATCTCATTCAACTGTTCGGAGAAGCTGAGATCTTCCGTGTTAAACCTACTGGCTCTATAAAACTCTGCATTTGCATTTGTATTTTCAGTATTGATAAAGGATTTTATCCGAAAGCTTTGCTCTTCACATTAAAATGCTTGTAAATGTTGCCATTAAAAGCACACATTTACTTGTAATTACAGACCTCAGTTACATCCATTAGTGTTTCTCTGGCTTTCTAGTGGTGTACTCCTGTACCAGACTGGCAATTACACTCCCAGTTTTTCCATTACTTTTTTAGCAAGTTTGCGTAATAAGGCACAATGTGGAGCTGTGCTTACACACGCTTAAATATGGTAACTTGCAATTACTATGTTTTGCTTAAACCACCTGTTTTAATTAACAGCTGTGTGGTGTGGCAGGTTAATGCAGTGGTCCACATGTGCGATAGTCTTGGGTTTGAAATAGGGGACATGTGTTTAATTTGTATGTGTTTATTATCATTTAAAACACATATATCAATATAACTCCAGTGAGCTGAGCTTAGCATCATGCAAACAATCTTTAAAGAAAAGAAAAAGGGGAGATAGGACAGTGGTGAAATGGGGTGCAAGCAGGGGGAAAGCATAGTAAAAGGCAGATAGGTATTTGCAGGAAGGGTGTAGCGAAGAACCATAGCTATCCATTTCTTGTACAGCAACAACTGTGCATTTTGACAGAATTTGTAGATGAATTTGGACTGTCACCCCCAGAGAGAGGGGTGAGGACAACATAATTGCATTGTCAAGTTAATCGGACCAGATTATATGTGTCCAGTGGACACGTGTGCAAAATGGAGAGTGAAGTATGGGACAATATTTTTTGGGGGTGGGCAGGTGCTGATTTTTTTTTTCTAAGGTGAGAGTAGAATGTTGGGGAAGGGACATATGTACATGTGGGGGAAGGCATGGGGTAAGCTGGAAAGGTGAGGAAGCTTTTGCAAACAGACAAGACAGACAAGACAGCAGACAGGGGTGGTGTGTGACATAAGAGAGGGTGAACACCTTGGATTGGGAGAGTATTGTGGAATCCCAGTGTGAATCAAGTCCTCACCCATGGGAATATTGGCACTGCTCCTTCACTGCCCCAAGGGTGGCAGTGGTGGAGGGTGGGCTCTGGAGTGAGCCTGCCCCACCAGGGTGGCCAGCATACTCTCCATCAAGTGCAGGCAGTGTCCAAAACCATGATACACAATCCTGTGCACCAAACCTGGCAGTTCATCATGAGTGACAACACCCCCTCCATTACCACTCCCAGATGAGGGATAAGTCTTGTCCTGAGGGATGGAGCTACCTGATGCCACGGGTAGTGCAGGGGCAGCAGAGGGTGCACCACCAGGCTGGGTCCCAGACATGCTGGGGCCAGGTGCCACAGCCGGAGAAGGCAAGGTAGGTGGATCACCAGGAACCAGCCTACCTTGTCGCTCTGTAGTAAATTAGATATAAAGAAAAGTTAAGGTTAGTAATAACCAAACCAATGTTAGTATTAACATAAAGGAACATAATATTGATTAATCCAAATAGATACTAAGGTATATTATGTGGAACACAACATTAAATACCACAACAGTAAGTATGTTAACAGCAAACCAGAATGAAATAATCCATAACACCAACAAAACAGTTGGTTTAACAGAGTATATTAATATTAAATAATAATATTAAAACACATTAATAAATTAAAGAAAATAAGGGGTGGTGAGAGAGAGAAAAACACATAATTAATGAATTTGCAGATTATATTACTACACAGACTAATACATTCTTCTACATGTGTGCAGTGTCACTTGTGACTACAATGACTCAAATTCTTCTATAGATGATGTAGCATGTACATACCTCTCAAGCTGTTACCACGGGACAGTATGGACCAAACAGTAAGAAATGCTGGTATACAACTTCACAAAACTGTTTCACATAATGTGCATCTACATAACTACCAAGGTGCTCTGTAAATGGATTTGCACATACAATGCATTCCAGGTATCATTTATCTGCCAATCATGGACCAGAGAGATTGGGCAGTTATCATTATATTATGAAAATTCGTGACACTTGAGAGATATGTTTGTGTACATTATGTAAACTAGACAGCCATCATGTCTTAGTTGGCAGGCATGGGAAAAGAACCCAAAAGCTGTGACTGCAGGGGACATGTGCACATTATGTAGCAATTGACTGCAGTGACATTAGAACAAACATACAATGAATATAGCACTACTGGACTTATTTCAGCATAATCTTTTGAAACTACAATCCTGCTTTACAATTTATTTTTATTGCGCTTGAGAATCTGTGAAGTACACACATGATAGCTGCCCAGAACATGGGCTACCTTACCCATATACCTTGTTCCTGGAGTGGGAGGAATAGAGAGAATTATGTGAGTGAAATTGGCTGCAGAGAGCCCTGAACCATACCGTGGGTTGTCCAATTCATTGATCAGGCAATTACTTTTGCATCCTTTATTTATTTCAGTTTTACAGTTGAATTCAACAACATTAGAACAGACGTGCAATGAATACAGCACTACTGCATTTATTACAACACATTAGTTATCAAACCACAATCCTACTTTACACTTTATTTCTTATTGTTATTGGTATTGTTTATTGATCATTGCACTAAAGTTATCAGAAAATATCTGTACTTCCACACTGCATATCCTGGCCAGACTCCCCGCATGAGGCTGGACATTGTGAGTCCATTCAGCTGCAGCTCTTGGAAGAGAAGCACACCATTATACATATCAGTTTTGCACAGTTTCAGCTTGTATTTTAGTAAAGTAGTGAGAAATATACTTATATATCTGCTGGGCCCTAGCCTCATGGACCCAGGTGTCCAAGGTTCCCCTCTTCCTTTGCTTCAGGTCATTATAGTGGTGCCAACACTGCTCACCAGTGTGGGGGATATGAGTAGCACTGGTGAGAGCTCTGGCCAACCAATCTCAGGCTTCAGCTTTACATTCTAAGCCCTGGCGATCGCACTACAATAGCTGGGGTTCTTACTTTTGGACCAGGAGTCCAACAAACACTCTGGACTCCTGCACACCCCACCTCTGCACCCAAAAGCCTGCTCCCTCATCAACACTACCAGGCATACTGACAGGTTAATGAGACTCCAACAGATGCTGCAGAATTCCCTCCTAGTGCCCTTAATAGGCTGTTTTCCCACCCTTGCACATTATACTGCAATGCTGCTTAGCATCATGCAAACCTGCTTAGCATTGCTCAAACTTGCACAACTGTGTTTTAGTGAAGCTTAGCAACATGCAAATAGGAGTGACTGTTAACCATGTTTAAGTATTGCTTAGCACCACACAGCTTTTTCAAATGTAACTATGTTTTTACTTTAAACTGCCCTTTAGGTCAGCTGACACATTTCCATAGCAATAATTGCATAAAAAAGGCTATGACTGATGGGGACTCAAACCAGAGACCTACAACACTCTAGGACATTACTCTACTTATTCAGCTACATGGATACTATGAAAGCTAGTATAACTTCACATATAGGTTCATAGGTTGATAGGTAGGTACTAGGCTATCTGCTCGAAGGTATTTATAAGTCTAGCCAGAATGTGTTGGCTTTAGCCACCCCCTTAGATTAGTTCCCCATGCCTCTGTCCAGCAGAGCCACTGAAGTGATCCCCGGGGTAAACTTTCTGTTTCCCATCCACTCATCAAGGTTTCTTTTGAAGAGTGTTAGCGAGAAGTTCTGCCTAATGTAGATTGGAATCTTGTTCCAAATAATGGGAAGTCTCTGGGACAGGAATCTATCCCTCCAGCACATCCTATTTATTGTTCTGGTGAGGTTTAGATCCCTACAGCATGTGGCTCAAGGGGATAAGGTGTTTTTTAGGTTGAGCATGTCCATCAATTCTGGGTTGGACATGGCCTTGTATGTCAGGCAGAGATCACCTCTGAGTAGGTGGTATGCAACTGAGTACAGCTGGAGATTCTTTAGTCAAGCTGCATAGGGCAGCTGTTAAAGGCCAGTGGTCTGTTTGGTGAGGTACTTCTGTGGTCTTTCCAGCTGTTGCAGGTGTCTTTTAAGAGACATCCCAAATGGGGCATTGTACTCTATGATGGGTCTGATGAGTGATGAGGAGAGGGGCACAATGACCTTTTTTAATCTGTATGCGAACCCTTTTGTGTTTAGGTGGGCCACGTAGAAGGATTTTCTAACCACTTTGACAATGTGATTATCAAAGGTGAGATTACTATCTACTTGGGTCCCCAGATCCCTTATTATACCTTCCGTATTTAGGGGACTACCAACTATGTGGTAGTTTGTTGGTACTTTGTTTTTTCCAAAGGGAATTACTATGCACTTTTTGGCATTTAGCTTGGGGCCATGATTTTGACACCAGGTATCCATCTCAGTGAGATCCTTTTGGAGGATGTCTATGTCAGCTGGAGAGTCAATTATAGCCCCTAGTTTGCAGTTGTCTGTGGACTTAGTCAGCCATAGTCCTCCTGTACTTGCCTGTACCTCTGAGAAGTATATACCAAACAGGAGGGGCCCTAGGACTGAGCCCTGGGGAAAGCCACTTGTAACCAGTTTAGAGTCAGACCTAGCTCCTGCAACTCTCACCATGTGGGTTCTGTCCATGAGCCAGTTGGCAACCCATCTTGTGACGTAGGGGTTTATGTTCAGGCTGGTGAGCTTGTCTATAATACCAAAATGGGGAATGGTGTCAAAGGCCTAGGCGAGGTCTAGGTAGGCTGTGTGTACCACCTTTCCCTCATCTATAGCCTTGGTAACTGTCTCAAAGAAGTCCACCAGGTTTAGGAGGCATGATCTGCCCTTAACAAAGCCGAACTGGGTAGGGTCCAGTGTTTGGATGTTCCCAATGTCTCTGTTAATGAGTTCCATGATGATGTGTTCCATTGCCTTGCAGACCAAGCTAGTCAGGCTTATAGGGAAATAGTTCCCGGGGTCTGTTGTGACTCCACCTTTGTGGAGCGGAATAACCGTTGCTGTGCACCACTCTGTGGGTACATAGACTGTAGAGAGGCTGAGTTTGAACAATGTGTTTAGGTGAGGGGTTAGTTCATCTTTGAGCTTGTGTAGGATGCAGCCTGGGACACCGTCCGGCCCCATTGATGCTGTTTTTCACTTTGGAGAGGGCTGTTTTAACCTGAGTGTCTGTGATTTCAGGGACTCTACATTCTTCTGGTATGGTTATGGGCCCTTTTGGGGGTGAGAGGGGGGTGAAGTTTGTGCTGAACCTGTCTGCCAGGATGTTGGTGATATTGGTCCGTTCAGTTTATTTTGTGCCATTCTGCACTAACTCCGAGAAGATCTGAGCATTGCCACTTAGATTCTTGACATAGCTAAAGAATGCCTTGTGGTTATCTTTGGAGTCCATGGCAATTTTTCTTTCAAATGAAATAAAAAAGCAAAAATAAAAAAGTCCCAACACAAACGTGGTTTTACCAATTTAATAGCACAAAACACAAAGATCCCAGCTGCAGAGCGCTTTCACCATAAGAATGGCTTCATCAGAGTAATGTTGGTTAGTACAAACAACATTTAAATACCCCATCCCCTAACTGCTGACCAATCCACATTGAATGACATCATCGCAAAAATTAAAAAAAAACAGTTAATTATACATGAAATATAAAAACATAATTGAACCAAGATACAAGATAAAAATGTACTTGTACAATATACTTAAAGATATAAAATGTTGTTATGCTGATATACGTTGTTAAATATATAAACAAATAAATTTTATTTAATCACATTTGCTTTAGCTTTAAGTGTAGGAAGAATAGCAATACTGTCACTGAGGCCAGGTAGATGCATAGCATTAAGGCTAAGTTGCCACATGGTCTCCAAATTTTCTACCTTTAGTTTCAAGTCACATCCTCTTTCACTACTTTTCACCTTGTCAATGACAAAGAAAATACACTTTTTAAAATTAGTACAACATGTACTATGTCTGTAGAGTGCATTGTGACATCTTTATTTCTGATGGCCCAAACATGTTCAGTAATCCTTTCCTTAAGTCTTCGTACAGTTTTGCCCACATAAAAGCTGGTGCAGCTGATACAGGTGGCAACATATACTAAAATGTTAGTGTTACAGCTGCACCTTCATGGGCAGCTCAAAGAATGGCTGTAACCAGGTATGGACACATATGGGCCATCATTGATGTACTTACATACCCTACAGGTCCCACATTTGTACATTCTAGATATAAAAGACTTGCAACTAGAATTCTCCATAATGTCCTTAACATTTCTCCCTTGACTGTGAACAATCCTAGGTCTTTGGCCAAGAATTTCCTTACTTGCATCCTTACGATCAAAGTGCCATGCATAGTTAATGGCTGAAACAATATCTTGGTAGAGATGATTATATCTAAGGACCATTGTAGATGAACCATCAGACTGTTGTTGCAGTGGTTTTACTGGTAACCCAGCATAAAGTATATGTTGGTAAAGTGTATCTCTCTTCTTTAAAACCTCATGTTTGACCATCAAAATTAATTTTAAGGGATATCCCCTATCTAAAAACATCCCTACAAGTTGAAACAACTCACTTTTAAAAGTATCAGAGTTGCTCACCAATCTCGACAGTCTGACCATCTGCCCCTTGATGATTCCCTTCTTCTGGTGATAAGGGTGACAACTACTAAAACGGAGCATGGAATTTGAAAAAGTTTCCTTCCTATGGATACCACTTTCAAGAATCCCCCCAGCAAAATTCAAATGGATATCTAAATAATTTATCTCACATGCATGCCAAAAGTTGGTGAACCTGAAAAAAGTAGTAGTGTTTTTTAAAAATTCAAGGAACTCATTGGCCTCCTGTTCAATCCCTTTCCATATAATCAGAACATCCTCCATGAATCTGTTATATATCAGGATCTTGGACATAAATCGAGATGTGAAGATATAATTTATTTCCCAGTATAGAAGTACCAAGTAGGCAAACACGGAAGCACACTTGGCTCCCATGGCCACTCCTGCAATTTGTTGGTAAATTTCCCCTTCGAAGAGCAAAAATTATTCTTAAGGACCAGTTTCCATTAGATAAACCAGCAAGTTAATCCTGGTCTTATTGCAAGTTTTGCTGTTGACTAAGCTTTCTCTAAAGAAATCAAGGCCCTCCTCATGGGGTAAGGTGGTAAATAAATGTATCACATCTATGGTAAGAAGTATGAAGGGCTCAGATAAATCAACACCCCTAAGTCTTTCTAAACAATACCCTGAGTCCCTTAAAATATGTTCAGATCCCCCCAAAACTATTTTGGTAAAGGAATCCACAAAAGCTGCCAATGGCTCAGTTTTAGACCCCTTATCAGCCACAATAGGTCTAAAAGGGGGGTTAGAAATAGACTTGTATGTCTTCGGTATGCCAAAAATTACCAGAATAACAGGATGTGGAACCAACAGATTATTGTGTTCTTCCTCATCTAACAAAACCTGAAATAGTGCATCTAACAAAAATAAATCAATTTTCGAATAGGCCCTGTTAACCTCATTGATATTGGCCCGCATATAAGTAGACTGGTCGTTTAAAATTTCAGACATCCTGAAGGCATAGTCATACTGTGACATAATGACCATGCCCCCACCTTTGTCAAGTTTCATCAAACTTAACTCATGATTGCTGGCTAAACTAAACAGTATCTTTCTCTCCTCAGTGGCCAATTTGTCTTGAACCATTTTGTTTTTGTTAGAATTCAAAATACTTCTCATTTCGGCTTCACAGAGCCTCTCAAAAACTAATAGGTCTACATTTGGAGGTGCTATGTATAAACTACTTGTGTGCAATGAAACTTTGTCCTTGCTTAAAGAATTACCATTAAAAATAATTTTAAATTAAGCTGTCTAGTGTGCAATTTCAAATTGATCAACACATCAGCAATATCCAAGGAAAACTCAGGAACAAAAGTTGTACCCTTGCTCAATAAGCTGTGATGAACATTGTTAATAGTCATTGCAGTATAATTATAGATAGTAAAGTCATCTTTCTTAAATATGTCACAATGTGAATGTTCAACAAGTACATCGCAATCAACAAAGGACTCATAGTCACCCAGTACTTCATCCGAGTGTACACTCCCACTGTCACATGATACATTTAATTGGGCCCTCGGCCCCTGTTGTTCTTGTAGTGGTAACTCTTGTTGTAATAGTTCCCATTGTTGTGTAACCTGCTGTTGTTGTATTGACCCCCTTCCCTCTGTTCCTCAACTTCTCGGACCTTCTCGGCCCATCGTTCTCATCCAAAAAATGCTCGTTGTTTAATTCAGACACCTCAATTTTGTCAATAGAACCAGTCTGAATTGGACCCACAGAGAAACACATACCCCTCTTAGGGTCCTTTGCACCAATAGGGTATGCACAATCATTTTGATAGTCATTCATGTCCCTAATCAATTTTTTCTGTTTAGTGTTCATACTGTTTTTCACATAGTTATCAGCATCCTTTAAAATCTGATTGTATTTGTTAAGATATTTGCTAAACAGCAAATCTTTGACAATGTTCTGATGTATAGCATTCAGTTCATCCTCCAGGACCACCAACCTGGAAATATTGTGCTTTATGATATTTTTTAACATGTCCAAACCTGTATTGTTGAAAAGCTCAACAAGTTCACTGTAAGCAGGGGAACTAACCTCAATTCCCATGGGCAGCTTCCATATCCAAAGACCTTTAGGAACCTGCTTTAATGATATGAATTTGTTCAGAAAGGCATTATCAAGCTGAAGACTTTTAAACTTTTTTACTGTTTTCTCAAAAGAATCCAACTGTTTGCTCAAAGTGGGCCGCTCATTTCTCTTCTCATTCAAGTCCGAGAAACCTGCTGTGGACAACTTAAGGCATTCGCCGAAGTCCACCCCTTGAGCCGACTGCTGTTGGTTGGATTGGCCAGAAACCCTCCTTCCTTCCTCAGGGGGCATATGCAGAGTGTACAGCTCAGCTAGAGTGCTTGTGAGAGTAACATTGTTGAACTCAAAGCAGCAGCAGTTTCTCCTCTTGAAATAAGTGCTGTTAGTTTCTGCACAGAGGATGTTAATTCTCCTATTAAAGCTTCCATCTGTCAAATGGGTGTAGCACTAAAAAGTGCTCTAGTAAACGGCCACCACATCAGTCAGGAAAACAAACTGTCACAAAAACACAAAATCTTCCAACGAAGCAAAAAACAATGAAATAAAAAAATAAGTCCCAACACAAACCTGGTTTCACCAATTTAATAGCATAAAACACAAAGATCCCAACGACTGAGTGCTTTCTCCATAAGAATGGCTTCATCAGAGTAACATTGGTTAGTACAAACATCATTTAAATAATCCATCCCCTAACTGCTGACCAATCCACATTGAATGATACCATCACAATTTTTTTTAAAAAAAACAGTTGATTATACATGAAATATAAAAACATAATTGAATCAAGATGCGAAATAAAAATGCACTTGTACAATATACTTAAAAATATAAAATGTTGTGATGCTGATATACATTGTTAAATATATAAAAAAATAAATTTTATTTAATCACATTTGCTTTAGACTTAAGTGTAGGAAGAATAACAATACTGTCATTGAGGCCAGGTGGGTGCATAGCATTAAGCCTAAGTTGCCACATGGTCTCCAAATTTTCCACCTTTAGTTTCGTCACCTCCTCTTTCACTACTTTTCACCTTGTCAATGACAAAGAAAATAAACTTTTTAAAATTAGTACATGTACTATGTCTATAGAGTGCATTGTGAGCATCTTTATTTCTGATGGCCCTAACATGTTCAGTAATCCTTTCATTACGTCTTCATAGAGTTTTGCCCACATAAAAACTGGTTCAGCTGATACAGGTGGCAACATATACTAACATGTTAGTGTTACAACTGCACCTTCCCAGGCAGCTCAAAGAATGGCTGTAACCAGGTATGGACACATATGGGCCATCATTGATATACTTACATGCCCTACAGGTCCCACATTTGTACATTATAGATATAAAAAACTTGCAACTAGAATTCTCCATAATGTCCTTAACATTTCTCCCTCAACTGTAAACTATCCTAGGTCTCAGGCAAAACTGTACCTGTAACTGTAACTGTGCTGTCCAAAAAAGTTGCTCAAAGCTCCCCTCTCTCACAGATAAACGGAGAAACTTCCGTCTATTCAAGTAAGGTATGGGCAAACACAGAGATTTGTAACACAGCCCTGAATTCAGCACTAATCTGAAAACTGGACTATACTAGCTTAGAAAGGCAGGAAACAAGTATATATATATTTTTTGTTTGTTTTTTTTGCAGAAAATAAAGCAAATACAATAAAAAAACATTTTAAATGCACAGAAAAGGATACTTATTATTATATATTGCAGATCAGAATTGTAGTCAATGCTCCTCATAATAAAGTAGGAAGAAACACAAATACAGTAAAAGCAGATGAATAAAGTGCAATTTTTTTAAATATATATATAAAACAATAGAAAATGAACAAAGTGATTTAAACAAGTTATCAAATTAACCAAAAAAAGCTCAAAACTGAGCCCCGTTCTAGCAGTCTTCAATCAGACAAGTTCTAACTGCAAACTCCTGCTACTAGGGTGCAGGGGAACCTTCTCCAAAAAAGATGGCCTGGATCTGTGCTCAAGTTATACAAACAAAGCTAGATTCAGCAGGCCTGAATCTGGTCTATGCTACAACAAGGCGTACCAATTTCAGAAATAAATAGTTCAAATAAGCAGGTACAATAAGCCTGTGACCAGAAATTCCCAGCTCAGAAGGGCAGAATTCAGCCTCTCCTCCCACAAGAGTGCAGACCACAAACCCTCTTAATGTAGAATAACTGGCCTGAAGCCCAAGTGCTTAAGCCAGAACTAATACACTTTTAGAATAGCAGACACTGGGCCTTCAATCAGCAATTCCAAACTTAGAAGGATGTAAGCTACCTGTCCTGCCACAACTGTGCAGACCACAAACCTTCCTAATGTAAAATAACCTGTATGAAGCCCAAGCGCTTAAACCAAAAAACTTAGAATAACAGTTACAATTTAATCAGGCTACTACCAAGCAGTACGAAATGCAGCAGAATAAATAAAATTGAGTACTTTTAAGAAAAGCAAAATAAAATAGGAGGAAACACAAATACAGTAAAAGCAGATGAATAAAGTGCAATTTTTTTACTTTACTTTTTTATACTACTAAGCTACTTGTTAGCATTGCTAAGCACTGTGCAAATGGCCATTCATAATATTAAAACATAGTGGACAACAACATATCATTGATTACATCTGGTTTCAATTTTTATATGTCTGGTAAATGTCACCTGTGCATGTGTAAGTATAGTTTGCCATTGCTACGCTCCACTCTGAGCCTTGCAAATGAGCATTCAAATAATAATTACATCCATTTTCTATTTTAGATGTCTGGCAGGTGTCAGCTGTGTATGTGTAAGTGCCGCTTAGCATTGCTGCACTCCACGCTGTGCCACACAAACATGCATTAAAAGAAGTAAAAAAAAAAAAGAAAAAAATTACAAGAACATATATTTCTAGACTACCAGGGTACATTGCAGTTATGTATATTATCCTATATATAACATCTGTCCAGAACTTCCCTGGACAATCCACATCCATGGGACACTACACTGCTGCCTACACACATTCAATATCCATGTTACTGTGATCTGCCTCAGCAGCATGCCATGATTAATATACATGGCACACTGCCAATGGGGAACTATGGCCGTAGACATTGGTACATTCCATGTAGGCTCTAAATGGAGACTGTATGGATTTTATTGAATCCTAGGGAGGGTCTTCCCATGTTTCAGCCTGTATCACAATATGGCAGTTCTCCCCCTCCCCTGCATACATGGCAGGTGCATGCACAAATGAATGTTCCTTCTTAGTGGCTTCTGAGCCAGCTAAATTAAGAAGTATGAATGCCTTTGTATGTGTGTCTTTGTTAGAAAATGCAGCCTGAATGAAAATATCATATTCTTGCTCAAACACTTGCCAGCTCTCAGCAACATAATTATCAAACACCAGCAGTCCATGTCTGCAAAATTCCTCTGCCATTACAACAAAATTAATTTAAATATAAGCATAGAACAGGTACTTGTAATTATGCTCATCTGCACAACAATCTCTCTGAAAAGGCTTTACTTTAACACTGCAAACACTCCATACACTTAAGATACTTTTAAAAGGCTTCACTTTAACACTGCAGATGCTCCAGAGACTTTGGATACTTCAAAAAGATTTAGTTAATGTGAAAGGGTAGTACATTGTGAAAAAATGCAGTCGTTGTAGCCTTTTTGTACATTTTAACACTTTGGAAATTATTTAGAACACTTTTATATTTATTTCATATACTATTATCAGCATGTCATAATTTCTGACATTTTATTTATTTCAGTAATTATTTCAAAGGTTTTGAATGCTCTGACAAATAAGCGGCAACTGAAAAATCATTTAAATGAGCTTAAGTACCGTTGAACAACTGCTGACCTGTTTGCGACTTGGCTCCTGTATATTCCTCCACTTCTGAGTGCCTCATGGTTTTGAGCTGCTTCAACTTCGGATCCCATTCTGACACCATCCCTGGGATTCAATAAGCTCAAAATTAATTGCAGGAACAGTGTAGCCATTCCTGCACAGAATATAGTTGCAGAGCGATCCAGCAAACAGCTGATCTGATGTGCACGAATGTAACTACACTGTTCCTGCATGGACACCACTGCAGAATGCAGGTGAAAATCATGCAAAATGAGGTGAATTAACAATTCAGCAAGCAGACAGGTATCTGTGCAAGAACAGTGTTAGTTGCAGAAATGTATTCGGTTACTACTCGAATACATTTTTGCAAATAACAAAATGG
The DNA here is from genome assembly GCF_019279795.1 of Protopterus annectens. NCBI lineage: Eukaryota > Metazoa > Chordata > Ceratodontiformes > Protopteridae > Protopterus > Protopterus annectens. The sequence goes on from NC_056741.1 coordinate 1,863,389,752, forward strand.
AGGCATGACAGCTCCCAAAAAAGCATTTATTATAGTGTTTAGGCATGCCAATGGCCAAATATATGGCCATTGGCATGGAAAACTGTTTCATTTTTACAAAAATCAAAGTTTTTTTTTTTGCCAATCTCAGCCATTTAAGCATAGGGCAGCGGGGCACAAATGGGATTGTGCCGAAATTAAAAAAAATGAGAAAACTCAATTTTAGGGGAAAGCTGTATTTTACCATTCTAGTCTATGGCATGCAGAATCAAAACAATACTAAGGAAAACTGGCTGTCAAGGGGAAGGGCTCTGTGTTAGTACAGTAACTATAGACTAAGGCAGTGTGGTATGCAAATGAGGGGAAATTTACTGACTCACAGAAATCTTCTAAGTCCCAAACTGCACCTAACTGTGTAGGTGCTATAGCATGATAGTGTAACTAGGAGGAGCAACAGACATGAAAAGGGTGTGTGTCAGGCATGTTGTAAGCACATTGGTACCCTATGGTGCAGAGATAAGCTTAGCTAAGCATAGCTAAGCAAGGGGGTATATCTGAGGCTTTGCACTTCTGTTTACCTTAGCTAAACGGGATTGTGCAGTGTGCACCAGGTCTAAAACAAAAAACAAAACAAACAAAAAAATGGAAATAGCAGGACTGTTTACATTTGGGCAACTGGTTTGCGAGGCATGCCTCAGTGCATAAAAGTGGAGGAAATGGGAAGCGAAAAAAAGGAAAAAAAGAAAAATAGCAGAATAAATGCAATCAAGAACAAATTACATAGCCAATCATACAGGCAGCATCTGCAGCACAACAGTATAAACTATGCAAACACCTTACAGTCTTTTTTTTCCCCAAACTCTGCACCATTGGTGTACACATGCTGGGGAATTTTAACTGGAAAAATGTTAGGGGCTGCCATTGCTTTGATCCATCAGTATGTGCTAGAGGTTGAGGGCAGAGAGCAGGATAATGCTGACAATCTCCACAGACCGAGGAGGAGGAGAAGAGTGTTCAGACCCAGGGTAACTTACCAGGGGCTACATGATCTGGAGATAGTAGCGTGCTGCAGGGTGGACAGGGACATACTTCATCAAATCATCAAGCCACGCCAGCCTAAAAACAGACCTAGAGCCAACAGAGAGGAACCCATCCCAGTGGATACCAAGATATGTGTAACCTTAAGAATTCTAGCTGCAGGTACTTTCCAAAGACCTACTGGGGACATCATGGGGTCTCACAGGCATCTACATCCAGGGTACTCTACCAGTTCCTGGATGCATTGCTACCACATGCCGGTGAGCACATTTACTTCCCCAACACCTGTGAGGAGAGGACCAGCAATATTCGTCTTTTCTACCATGTAGCAGAAAACCTGGAGGTACTGGGTGTCATAGACTGCATACACATCCACATCAAAGCACCACCCGGTGAACAGGGTAGGCTCTACATAAACTTGCAAGGGATTCCCCTCCATCAACTGCCAGGTTGTGTGCAATGTCCAGGGCATTATCATGAATGTGTGTGTTGGCAGTCCTGGAAACTATCATGACTCCCACATCTGTGATTCATCACAGCTGTACCAGGCATTTGCCAGTGGGGGCATCCCGTATGACCATCTAGTGGGGGATGCTGGCTATGCACTGGAGCCATGGATGATGACACCCATCCGAAATACACACACACCCACACAAGAACACCATAATGAGGCACACGCACAGACCAGAATTATTATAGAGTGTGCATTTGGGATGCTCAAGTCACGGTTCTGCTGCCTTGACATATCTGGTGGATCCTTGCAGTACTCTACAGCCACATATGCACACATGTTCACAGTATGTGCCATGCTACACAATATGATCTCATGGAAACAGCCACAGCAGGAACAGAATGGGGAAGGGCCACACAGCCTCCCACCATTGCCTAGGTCCCCACAGGCACAGAGAGAGACTCACAAGAGGAGGCCCCTGAGCCTGCCCCTGTAGGCAGATGGAGGCATGCCCAGTATGCTCAGGCCTTGGCAAAGATGCAACGCATAGCACCCACACTGACAATGTAGGGACCCTAGGAACTGACACCTCTCTCTGACTTGCACACATAGTAAAATGGATGACACACACATCACATTACCTGTTACTTACCTTGTACAGGCAGTGTACTGTGTGCATCCAACATAGGGGGCCTTCAAGCACCGTCCTCACAACTGCTGCAAGCACAAGGTAAGTCAGTCTTCTTAACAATAAATGAATGCATTAGTAAGTTTTGGTAGCATATCTATGGTAATGCTGCATGCATGCAATATAATGGGATGGCCTACTGGGATAGCAGCACACAAGTGACAGTTTTGTGGGACTCCAGGAAATGTCTGGCCAAAACTGGCCTCCACACACTATGCAGTAATATGCAAGGTGGCAAATCCCACTGCAGTATATGTGTGGGGACAACTAACTGTGGGATAATAGGTCACAGGCATGGATATCAGTGAGGGGGTCCAATACCCACCCCTCATACCCACACAGCAAGTCAGCTGTAGAAAACCACAGAGGAATGTCTGAGAAAGGCACACAAATGGTGGCAATGTTGACTTACCCCCTACAGACTCACACAGTGATAGTACAGCAGGGCCCACAGTTGCAGTAAGGCTATGAAGGGTCAGAAGTCTGAAACTCAAATGTATGCCAGTACAACCTGATCTTTGCTCTTTACTGATATGCCTCTAGTCCCAAGGATAGGGCACATTAGTATGGTAAATGGAACCAAAATGTAAAGCAAATATCAGCAGTCTGTGCAAATGTGTACAGTTGACAGGCGTGCCCCCTCCATATACCGACACAAATGTACTATCATGTATGTTTGCAGGGAAATAGCAGCATAGCACACATTGGCAGGGCTGTACCAATACACATGAAAACATGTTGCCTGTCCACAATATGCAGGGGTCAATGAGCTATGTGTATGTGTGGTTAATACTGTCTGGATCTGGCCAGCACATTCTCCTGGCAGTCGTCTTGTAGTGCTCTAGATACAGTGCTGTCTTTGACAGGGGAATGTGCAGATTACTGCAGTGCCAACTGTTATGCATGTTCAGTGATACCCACTGCTCTGCCACTGATATACCTGGAAGTCACAGTGCTATGTGGAATATACTACACATATTAGTGACATCTTGAAGGATGTGTAGCTGAGGTGCCAAGGCTTTTGTGAATATAATTGCTTTTTGGTACTGTTGCCAGTGGTTATTCTCAATAATACTTTTTTCTTATGTTTGCTTTTACATATAATGGACATGCCTGCACAGCAGAATGCACTCTATACACAAACCCATAACCCCCAACCTCTGACAGCAAGATGTCTGGACAAGGTCAGAAATAAAAGTGGAACAAAGGCACAATGATAGACATGTGTTGTAAATATCGCCCTCACATACTGAGAAAGTTGGTAGTGTTTGGGGTTTGCAGTAGTGGGAATTGTCTGAAGGTTATGTAGTCTGAAACAGTAACATCTGTCATTATTTTGTAACATCACTCTTCAATTATATAGTTAATTTGCCATAAAAACACAAGTTTACGTAGACAAGATGAAACCTCTAGCCAAACAACTGGATGACATGCCAAACAATGTACAAGTGAGTGGTATGCCCACACAAGGATTTAACATCTCAGGTTAGAAAGATACCACACAAGCAGGAAATCCCCAGCCAGTATATCACGAGGTTGCCTGACTGTTTACACAGTACGTCATTACTATACTGACTGTAGCCACACCTCACAAATTTCCTTTTTGTGCAAGAATGTACATAGCTGCCCTCATAATATTTGTCTATGCATCATACAACTAATACTCCTCTGATAAAGAACTGTGATGATCTGATGATGTCTGGTACTAGGTAATGACACAATACATTGCAGTGTCAGACAACAGATATATCAGAAAATGTCTGCTAAACAAACCAAGTACCCTGAGGAAAGTCCTGTATATTCCTGAGAGGTATGGCTGTAGCACACAAAACCCTGGATTGGAGTACACCTATCTCTGGAATGGAGTCCCACTCTATAGAAGGTCACACTGGGCATGCACCTACTCTTAGAGAATCACAGGACATGTTGGAACCCACATCGGACTATATAACTGTATTGTGTATATACATGTGTGCACACAGATGGTTATGTACTCCTCAACTGTCCCCCCCACACACACACACACACACCAGATAAGATTACCCTCAGCTAGCTGTATTTGGCCCAGATGTGATATATCTGCATCCGTTGTGTGAGATACACACACACACACACACACACACACACACACACACACACACACACACATACATATGGGCAACAGATACCATATATCAAGCATACACACACATAGATGTGGGGAAGTGAGAGACAGACAGTGATATATATATATATATATATATATATATATATATATATATATATAGAGAGAGAGAGACACGCACACACAGGGGGACATAGACAGAGTGAGTCGCACACACTGAAACCCTGAATAGCATACAGTGATGTCCTAGTGTGGACAGTGGCATACCAGCTGTAAACAGTTGCACATGCCAGCATAAAAGGTGAGCCCCATTATGTAACAGTACTGAGGTTGGGTTTATATCACATCACCTGCGTGTGTGTGTGTGTGTGTGTGTGTGTGTGTGTGTGTTTGTGTTTGTGTGTGTGTGTGTGTGTGTGTGTGTGTGTGTGTGTGTGTGTGTGTGTGTGTGTGTGTGTGTGTGTCCATAGGTCTAAATATTAGGAGACTGGTCCCACTAAGTACACTTCACATTGCCCTACTTCACAAAATCTGCTGCTGTCATTCCCCTTAGAAGTACCATTGGACACATATCACCTCTGTAAGCTCTGTAGGGCATGCAGTGACTACATAACACTATAATACAAATAACTAGATAGGTAGGGGTTCTAATCTCAGTACTGGCAACTGTGAGTATGTGACAGTTATGTATGTGAGAGTGAAGGAGTGTGTGTTTGTTTGTAGGTGAAACAGTTTTAGGCCATTCACACCCACAACTCTTCCCAGTGCCCCGCTCTGCTGATGTCATTCCCCTTAGCAGCACCTTTGCCACTTGTCAGCCCAGTAAGCTCCATAGCGAGAGTGATAACTGCATGACACTAGTACAAATCACTAACTAAGCAGGGATTTTAATCTCAGATCCAGCAAATGTGTGTGTGGCAGTATAAATGTGTGTGTATGATTGTAAGAAGAAGTATTTTGATAAGACTCCCATCCAGTACCATACTTTATCAGTCCTGCTGATGTCATTCCCCTTATCAGCACCTTTGGCCAGTCGTCAACCCAGTAAGCTCTGTAGTGTGTGCAATAACTGTGTAACCCAATAGTGCAAATAACTCCATAGGCAGGTGCTATAATCTCAGATCAGGCAAGTGTGCATGTGTGTGTGTGTGTGTGTGTGTGTGTGTGTGTGTGTGTGTGTGTGTGTGTGTGTGTATGTTTATAGGAAAGAGTGTTTTGATAAGTTTCCAATCCACTGCCCTACTTTATCAGTCCTGCTGATGTCAGTCCCCTTATCAGCACCTTTGGCCAATTGTCAGCCTAGTAAGCTTGGTAGCGCATGCGATAATCGCGTAACACTGTAGTACAAATAACTAGATAGGCAGGGGTTCTACTCTCAGATCTGACAAATGTGTGTGTGGGTGTATAAGTGTGTGTAAGTGTGTATGTTTGTAGAAAGAAGCATTTTGATAAGTTTCCAACCCACTGCCCTACTTTATCAGTCATGCTGATCTCATTCCCCTTATAGGTTCATAGGTGTGTACTAGACTAATGGCCCTGGACCCTTTACAAGACTATCCCATAGATGTGGCCTGCCATTTTGCTACCCAACGTTAATTCCCAGAGCCTCCATCAAGTAGAGCCACTGGAGTGAACCCTGGGCTGAACTGTCTATTACCCATCCACTCATCAAGATTTCTTTGGAACAGGGTCAGCTAGGTGCTCTGCTTGACATGTATGGGAAGTCTATTCCAGGGCATGTGCAGTCTTTGTGTGAGGATCTTGTCCCTCCAGCATATTGTGTTGATTGTGGTAATGAGATTGAGGTCTCTGCAGTGTGTGGTGCAGAGGGATTGGGATGTCTTTAGATGTAGCATTTCTAAAAGAGCTGCGTCAAACATGGCTTTGTAAGTCAAGTAGAGATTGCCTCTAAATAGGTGATTAATTTATTTGTAAGCGCTTTTGTTCATATAAGTATAATGAACGTCATCTGATGAAGTTCATTGTACTTATATGAGCAAAAGTTCTTACAAATAAAATAATTTGCTGCTGAGTTGTTCCTGTTCTGTTCTGTTTTTTGTTTTAATAGTTTTGTTTTTCGCCTGTTTAATCTAAGTAGGTGATATGAGACAGATAATAGCTGGACCCTTTTGAGTCTGTCTGTGTAGGACATGTGTTTAATGCCTAGGATCCCCTTTGTGAGGTACATCTGTGGCCTCTCCAGCTGTTGCAGGCGTCTAGTGAGGTACATGCCAAATGGGCGATTATACTTGATGATTGGTCTAATAAGGAAAGAGTGGACAGAGACAATGACCTCTTTCTTCCTGGATGAAAAATCCTTAGTAATGAAATGTGACACATAGAAGGACTTCCTGACCACACTGACAATGTGGAGGTTGAAGGAGAGGTTGTTGTCAACCTGTGTCCCCAGATCTCATATAACAGCTACAGTATTCAGTGGGCTCCCATCAATGTGGTACTTAGTGGAAACTGAGTTTTTACCAAAGGGGATGATGATGAATTTTGTGGTGTTAAGCTTCAGGCCATGGTTTCCATAACAGTCATTGGTTTCAGTGAGGCCTTTCTGTAGGATGTCTGCATCAGTTGTGGAGTTAATGATGGGTCCCAGCTTGCAGTCATCAGTGAACTTGGTCAGTCAGAGTTCCTTTATGTTGGCCTGGACTCCTGAGAAGTAGATGCTGAACAGGAGAGTACCCAGGAGTGATCCATGTGGGACTCCACTCATGACTGGTTGGCAGTCTAACTTGGAGTTCACAACGTTCAAACTCTGTATTCTATCTGTGAACCTATTTGCTACCCACCTAGTCATATAGGGGTTTATGCCTAGTTTGGTGGGTTCATCAATAATTACTGACTGAGGAATGGTATCAAAAGCCTTGGCCAGATTGACGTAGGTTGTATGCAGTGCCTTACTGTCATACACAGCCATGGTGACTGACTCAAAGAAGTCAACCAGGTTGAGCAGGCATGATCTCCCATTCACAAAACCACACAGGGTGGGGTCCAGAATTAAGAGATTACCTATATCTTTGGGCGTGCCTTCGTTGAAGGTTGAACGTCAAGCTGGCACCTCGTGTTCATGAAAATCTACTGTCAATCATTAGCAGACCAGAGTTTTGCTGTGGCGACCCCTAACCAGGAAAAGCCGAAAGACAACAACAACAACAACCTATATCTTTGTCAATCAGGTCCCTGATGATGTACTCTATAGCTGTACATATACAACTCGTCAGGCTAATGGACCAATAATTCCCAGGGTGTGTAGTCGCCATCCCTTTATTGAGTGGGGTGACTGTAGCAGTGTGCCATTTGGGAAGGACAAAGCCTGAGGTGAGGCTGTGACTGAACAGGGCACACAGATGTGGTACCAGCTTTCCTTGTAGCTCATGTAGAACACAGCCAGGGATATTTTTGTATCCCATAGAAGCTGTATTCTTGCCCGTGGACAATGCAGGTTTAACCTGGGCTGCAGTAATGCTGGGTACCTGGCATTCTTCTGGCATTGTGACTGTTCCCTTGTGAGGGAGAGGGGGGTAAACCTGGCACTGAATGTGTTGGCAAGAATGTTGGCAATATCTGTTGGCTGAGTATAGGAGGTAGCATTGTGTAGTAACTCAGAGCCCTTCTGGTTATTGCCATGGAGGTTCTTGATATAACTATCAAAGGCTTTATGATTGTTGTCAGTGTCTGCTGCAAATCTGCCACCATAGCCTTGCTTTAGATGATTTCATGAGGGATCTCAAGTTGTTGTTGAGGCTAATAAAGGAATTTTCCAGTCTTGGGACTCCACCTTTTTCTACAACAGTATCTTCTTTCTGTTGTACAGTTTATTAATGGCAGGGAACCACCAGATTGGCCTCCAGTGTTTGGAGGAGAGCATCTTGGTTCTATTGGGTATGGCTAGTCCATGCATTTATGTACATGTTTGTACAGTGCATTCGTGTATGATTAGGCAGTCATGCAGCTATTTTCCATTGGCATGGGTGCTGTGAAGTTAGTCACCTCTGTTTTTAGAAGCCCAAAGTTAGCCTTGGAGAAGGTTTTCAAGGTGATTACCTTTGTGAGGGGTGTGGGTGAGATGTGCCTTTCCATGGTGATTACTTTATGGTTGGATCTGACCAGGTAGGGATTGAGTACTGTTGTCGAGCAATGGTCCCATATGTTAGTAATCAACACAGGTCAAGGATGCTGCTTCCTCTACTGGGGGTCAGAATGAGCTGGTCCAGGGAATTGGAACTGATGAATTCCAGGAAGCTTTGTTACTTGAGTACTTTTCCCAGTTGATGGAGAGGTAGTTGAAGTCTCCTAGTATGAGAGTGTTGGGTTGGAATGTGATAGATTCCAGGGTGTTGAGGAATGTGGATTGAGAGTCTAGGGACATGGATGGGGACCTATAGCAGGCTATGACTTGGATTGCACTATTACCCAATGTCAGTTACACCTGAAGTATCTCAGATGCATTATGCTGGGATACTAGTCTGTAGGTGTGCATATCCTTTATGAATATGGATACACCACTGCCTTTGGAGTTGTGGTCCAGAATTTGGGGCTGACAGGTGTGGAATGAGTTATAGACTGGTAGTGCAGGGGTGCTGTCTGCTGCCGTAATCCAGGTTTCCGTTACAGCACAAATGTCAATGTTCTCCATTTTGAGGAGTGCTTCAAGTGACTGCATCTTGAGATTTAGGCATCTAGTGGTGAGCAGCATGACCCTCAGATTGCATTTATTTATAGCTGTTATGGTGGTAATTTGATTTGGAACACCACCTAAAAAGGCACTATATGGGTGGCAAGAAACTTAGCCAGCACCTGGAAACCCAGGGGTGACAGATGCAGGCCATCTCTGGCAAGGCTTCATGGTCTGTCAGTCATGTCATCCTCAGCAGACAGATACTGGATCCCCTGAGAATGACAGCAGACATTTAAGCCAATTGTTGAAGTCAATCTTTTGTTGTTTGTACTGTGGTACCATTCTGGGTGACAGTAGTATACTGCTCAGGGCTACTGTCATACCTGTCTGGCCCACATAATGTGAAAAATCCACCATGTCTCTTTACATGTAGTCCAGGGAGGTGTTTCTCAGGTTATTCACACCTACATGGACAATGACAGACTGATACGTGTAGTTATTGTGCATTGACCTGACTGGGTATGTTATGTGTTGCATTCTGGCACCTGATAGACAGCTGTCTGTTACCTTCTATATATTCAAACTAGTGAGTGGGACATCTGTGTGCCTCAGTATTGAGTCATCTATGATTACTGTATTGGGGAAGGTGGTTATTCTTAGGGACTTAGGTCGAGAGGCACACTGTGTAGGTGAGATATGTGTCCTGTGGTTTGTGCTGTGTTGTGGTCATTGAGTGGGTGTCTGTCATAGTGGTCTTTGCTGTTTGGGTAAATGTTTATTGAGTACCTCTTTGAGGGTGTGTGTTTTTGTTTGTATGTCAGAGCTGTGATAGTGGATGTTCTGTAGGGCTATGCGTTCAATGTGGTGTGCTTCAGGTGTTGACCTTCTCCTCTTGACCAGCTAGTCCAGTCTTCACTGGAGAGTACATATCTTCCAATTTGTTGATATTGGGTATCTCTCACAAGTCTGAGTGTTGGGAGCTTAGAGGAGAGGGTTGTCTGTATACATGAGGCAGTTGCAATAGTGCCTCAGAATGCCCAAATACACCAGGTTAATTGGCAAAAGCAGAGAGAACTGCACTTTAATCATGCCAGGAGGGGTGGTCATAACTACTAAGTACTGGAGCTAATTCCATGAGTAACGACTATTGCTGATGGCTGTCAGGTGTGCTAGAATAACTGATACAAAAACTGCAGAAGTGCAAAGCTATTAGGTTATTTGAAGTGCAAGAGAGAAAGAACTAGCAATATCTAAGGGAAAAACTAAAGGCAGACTTTCTGGCACCTGCAATAGTTTACCTCAGCTGTGCAGTTATCAGCACCTTTGGCCAGTTGTCAGTCCAGTAAGCCCTGCCATGTGTACAGTAACTGCATAGCACTCTAGTACAAATTAATAGATAGGCAGGGGTTCTAATCTCAATAGTGGCAAGTAAGTCTGTGTGTGTGTGTGTGTGTGTGTGTCTGTGTGTGTGTGTGTGTGTGTGTGTGTGTGTGTGTGTGTGTGTGGGTGAGAATCATATACTGTGTGGGTTATATCATTTTGAGTTGTGTACCACCCTGCATACTTACCATCACCCTACTTTACTAGGCCTGCTGATGTCATTCACCTTAGAAGTACCTTGGGATAAGACAAAATTATATAAGCTCTGTGGAGCATCTGATAACTGTGTAGCACTATAGTCAAAATAACTAGATAGGTAGGGGTTCTAATCTCAATGCTGGCAACTGTGCATTTGAGTGAGAATCATATCCTGTTTGGCTTATACCATTTTGATGTGTGCACCATCCATGCCTGTTTACCACCTCCCGATGGCATTACTTTATATAGCATGGCAATAGCATCTGCCTCACATGTAGCATGTTAAACCATTTTACAGGCCACACCAGTTCTCTGTACAGATGTCTATGGAATAGCCAGATGTTTGCAACCCCTATGTGGTCTGTCCCTTAACAATGCCCATGTATGTGATATTGTTGCCAAATCAGCCACAGTGAGTGTACTGACACACATGCCAGCATCAGGTATCATACCTGACTGAAACAGCATGCTGATGCAATGTCTGCTATCTTATCACTTGTCAAGGCTTGTAAGAGCAATACATGACTCCAGATGCTATTTCTGGTGGGTTATCTCACCATCCATGAAGGCATTCACAACATTACATGTTGTAAGAGGTAGTGGGTTATGTCCCATGCATATAACCTATGTGGGGCATGTCATGTGTATGTAGTACTACAGTACATCAAAGTGGATTTGCAGGTTTACTAATCTGTCTATTGCCAACTGTGTTTGTGTTACTGTATGCACATCCCCTGTGTCAGTCCTTACTGTGTGCATGCACAGGATATACAATTTTGTCTCCCTGTTCCACCCTGTGAACTCAGGAATACATACCACAAACCTGTCATAGTATCATGCATGCCCTCACCAACTGCATCAGGGTTGAGTGTATGGGAAAGAAATGGCAGGGCTAACAGGTGTTGACAGGTGAATCTGTTGCAGTTAATGTAATGGCTACACTTGTGAGGGGCCTGGTGACAGTACCGCAGTAATCTGTTCTGTATGTATGAACCTGTGGTACTATACAATACTGAGGTGACATGTCTGAAGGCTACCTGTCTGTGACAAGGGGTATGTATGCAAGGTCACACTGTCTGACAACAGTGTCCCTCACACATTGTTGCATGCATACACACCTGGTACATGTACAAATAAAGCCATTCCTTGCCTATGACATGGTCAATGTATTCTCACTCTGCCATACTCTCTCTTGGTAATGTCTGAAGGGCCACAGCCTGCAGACACACAGACACCTGGAACATAAACAGAATAAAGCATGTCAGACTACATTCAGTCAGTGGTACTAACAGCAATAATGCATCCTAGCTAATAAGGTACATACACCTGTATGTGTACCCATAACAAATGCAAGCAGACATCACCTTATACAGTATTACTTAGCTACACTGTACTGTATTCACCCTGTGCATCAGACCCATATTAGCATGTCCCTGCATCAATGGTACGGATGACATGGATGTGGCACAGGCATCATCATATGCACTGGCTGTGGTGTGGGTTTGCCAGAGTCCTAGGCTGGGCCATGTGGTTGATATCATGTATGTGTGTTTGGAGGCTGTGTGTGTGTGTATGCATGCACACAGTCATGCCATGTGTCTGCCCTACACAGGGGTATGCTGGAAAGCTGTGGATCATATGTGGCAGAGTGTCCAGTTCACTGTCTCCAGCCATGGACACATAAACTGGTCTTGCTAGGGGTCTCAATGGCACCACCAGGCCCAAGGCCAGATGCAATACTGCTTCCTGATGGTGACTACTGCCTGCTGGATCTATGTCCCTGATGGAACAGGCCAGGACCACATGCCCATGGCCTGCTTCAGTGTGATGTGGACAGCAATCCCCCTTTGGTAATACTGGTGTCACTGCCACTACAGCAGTGTGAAGGTACACAGCCCATTAGACTCTCAGCTGTTGTTGGTGCTGACCTACATCCACATTACCAATGCCCATCTCTCGTCACACGCTCTAGTACATAGATGCCACAGTCAAGGATTGTCAAGGTCTCACACCACCATCTATTCATGCATGATCTCAGTATTTTGATGTGTGGCCTCAACAAGGTCATGTATGTTGCCATGTAAATCAGGAAGAGTTGCATCCACCATCTTGAGTATTTGTCTGGTGTTGCATTCACTACATGCCTGTGCGTCCATGACAGCCCAAGACATGCACCTGGTGGCACCTGCTTACCAATTGCAACAGCGGCTTGATGAGCAGCAGTCCTCCTGTGAGTACTCCTGTCTATCCGCCTGTGTGGGACCTTACCTACACTGTGGCTATGGCCAGTGTCTACACTTACATCTGTCATAGTCACCATACTAGCCTGTTCCATGCCACCACCTGACAACTGTCCATCATCTGTGGCCACTGCTGACTATGTGTGGGCATTGTCACTGTGTGGGGATGGTGTGGACAACAGTGAGATGCCAACCAATGGCACAGATTCAGCCCCTGACAACCCTACCTATACCTCACTATTCCCATCATCATTGTCAGAGTCTGCAGAGACACTTACATCAGTTTCCAGGTGGGACTCCAAACCCCATCTCCACATGTGAGTGGAAGGCAACATATGCACATTAATACCTGCACTTTAAGGTTGGCTGGTATACACACACACACACGCACAACACACACACACACACACACACACACACACACACACACACACACACACACACACACACACACACACACACACATGCACACATACACACACAGACACACACACACGCACACACGCACACACACCACGAGTACACACACACACTTACAGGTGAGGTGGCACAAATCTGTTACACATATATCACATTACCCAAATGGTGACATGCATGACATACGGCCCTCAATGTTATGCATTGTAGACAGTTTTACTCCATGTAACTAACAATATAGAGCTCTGGGATATGGGCATACTGTTAGTAGGTGATGGCCCTTCCTATGCACAGACTGCACCTATGTACACATCATTGCTGTTCACCTGTATAACACAGTGGCAACTACTACATAACATACCTCAAAACTGTACAGATCCTTGCAGAATGTGTAGATGTCTGGCTCATATGTTTGCTCTATTTCTCATAACCCCTGTGTTTGTCTAATACATAAGTGGGATGATCTGAGGAGTGACATCATTAATTAATGACATCCAGTTGTGTTCCTGATCTCATATCCCTCAGAAAAGATATGTTACAACTAACCCTATTACACCAGAAAATGTCTCAGTTTATAACAGTAATATTTCACATATGCCCCATGTTCTTAGGCCTCTGTCCCACAATTATGTCAGGTTTTGACCAGATGTCATGCAGTAAGAGAGTGGCAGGTATGGTATATGATTATTTAGTGTTTACATTCCTGATATCATCCCAGTGATGTATCAGACTGCCAGATATGTTATGTGGAAGAAGCCTTATATATGCGTGGAAAGCCTGGACATTCTGTGGGACTCTGTACAGTTTTGAGGTCTGTGTATTTCTGGCAATTGTTGACAGACTGTCAGGATTGTGTAGCAGTGTAATGTGTTAATGTTATTTGACCTGTGTAGGGAGGGGGTGGGTGCATGTGTTATGGCTCATTTTCTATCTGCCTGTGCATACTGCTCCTGTTTCTGGTGGTCTATTGGCTATATATGTTTGTAGGGGCAGACTGAGACATGTCCCATACCACAGTCAGGTGTCAGACTACACTGTGAATTGGGCTAGTATATGTAGGGGTAGTGTGTGAATAGCAAACAAGTTGAGATGGTTTTGTTCACAGTCCTTATACTTTACTGTTCATTTGCCTTACCAGTATGCCACTGTGACTGTGGTGGAATTGGTTGTGGGTATGCACGTTCACACTGTTGTCTGTTTTTCAGTGCTGTTGCATCCCTGTAGTGCCTGATATATTTGCCAATACATGTGTAATTCCCCCTAGAAGATTTGGGTTAGTGTTGTGTCAAGTCTGACTGTAGTTTGGACACTGCTTCATGACATGTTTAGCAGCTGAGCGTAGTTTCCCCTAATGTGATGTTATGTCCAGATATTTGTAGGATGTACTGTTGCCTGGCCCCCATACATGTTGTGTATTTCTGACACAACAGTGGGATGATGTGAGGATTTCAGTCACTAACTAGTGAGAAGTAATTGAGTGTTGGACTTGTGCTATTTTAATCAATATATGTTAGGACAGACATGAGGATGTACCTGCAGCGACTGTATCAGCTTATCTACTAAAGTATTTCAGATATGTCCCTATTTTCAAGGCTTTCTCCCACCACTTTCTCAGGCTAGGTCCACATTCATTGCACTAAGGGGATCTGAGCCTATCTCTTGACTGTCCGACTTGTTGCAATATGACCAGGTTTATTGATCATATTTCTGGTCTGTTCCACAGCTTCATTATTTTTATATCCCTGGTAAATTACTGTGATGATATGTGGATTTATGACAGTAAATTATGGCATCCATTTTAGTTTCAGAACTCACATCCTTCAGAGCATGTATGCTAAAACAAACCCTGTCTTTCTGGCAACATTCTACATTTATAAGAGCAATATTTAAAATATGTCCCTAGTTTTGTCCCATTGTCCCCCCATTTGGAAAACCTTTGGCCAGATTTCTTGCACTAAGAGGTTGAGAGGTATGGTTGTGAGGTATGATGCCACTACATGTTATGAGCATGAGCATATATGTATATATATATATATATATATATATATATATATATATATATATATATACTTTTACATATATATATATATATATATATATATATATATATATATATCTATATATATATATTATATGTATATCACTATTTATATTATGTATATGTTTTTCCAGGGTGTATATCACTTAATCAAAATCCCAGTTATCGAATACCATAAGCTCGAACTTGGAATGTCAAAATGTGATATACGAGAAACACACACACAACACAAGCACACCAAAAAAAGTAATACACATATACACTTAAAATCCTACTTCTAACCCTACACTAAACTGTACATACACTACTATCTATCAACTTACCTTAACCCAAACTCTAACCCTAAGGTCTGTAACTATCACACACTAACCTTACCCGCTCACTAACCTTAAAGTCCTAACTATCCCATTCTCACACTCACCTTAACCCGGTCCATTCACACACTTACCTTAACCCGGTCCGTAACCTTCAAATCACAGTGGAGAAAATAGCGAAGTGGCAGAAACAGCCCACTGAATTCTTTCCCTAGGAAAGAATTCGATGTTCTGCAGCTTTGCTATTTTGAGCATTCCCTGTTTTGGGTTTGATATTATAACATTCGACATTTTACTACTTCAATGTTATAATATAAACCCTTTTTCCATATATATGCATCTCCATACATATATACATGTATATATATGCATAAATACAAAACTTGACTGATTTTACGGAATCTTTTCTCTACTGTTGAATGACTCTACTGTATGATATGTTTGAAAAAGCATCAGTAGTCCTTGCAATTCAAATGGTGTAGTGGTATATTGCTCTGAATATGGTGTACAGGGCCCTGGGTTTGTGGCTTGGCAGCGCTGATTATTTTGTTGCTAAGCAGAAGAGTGGTTGATGGAAACAGAGTGATTAAAGCAGTTTTAAGCAGTGGTAAGTGGGTTTGCATAGGTTTGCATGACTCTTAATTGATGCCAACACATAGTTAAATGCATACATGCTTAATCTCTGTTGGCTTCACTTTGCAATGTTTACTAGTGCACAAATCCACTTAGCTGAACTACCTGCTGCTTAGCATTAATGTTTGAGCAATGCTTAACCCTGCTAAGCATAGCTGAGCATTGCTAACCATTGCTCACAGTTCATTCTTATAAAACAACTTTTATATATATATATATATATATATATATATATATTATATTATATTATAGTATTATTATAATAATAATATTATAGCATTCTATTATTATCATATTATATTATCATAATTTTAATAGTATATCCTTATAATAGTATTATAATATTATATTATATTATATTTTTAAATATTTTTTATATATTTCTTATAAAATATAAAATGTGCTTTCATTACAGTAGCAAGGGGTGTAATTATACAGTGTGAGACACGTGTATACATGGGTGGTTTCACATGTTATATATACTCACCCTTCCGATTTACACCAGCTTCACTACCCTGGGTTGCAAACATAACTTACCACACAGTTGAATATGAAAATAGTACTTTTAACACTGGTTTCCCATGTAAAATTGTAGTAATCAAACCATGTATTCCTGCATGCACAGCTGGGACTCTGACCACTACACTACCTTCGTTTGGGTACCTTGGAGAGAGGCGGCCATGGTGGTGCAGCAGTTAGCGTTCTCGCCTCACAGCAAGAGGTTTTCCAGTTTGATCCTCTGCTGGTGTGCCTTCTGTGCAGTCTGCATGTCCTCCCTGTGGCTGTGTGGGTTTCTTCCGGGTGCTCCGGTTTCCTCCCACATCCAAAAGACATGCTGTAGGTGGATTTGACACTCTAAATTGGTCCTAGGTATGACAGTGTGCGTGTGCCTTCTGTGGAAGGTTGGGCACTGGACTGGCAACTCAACACTGTAAAAACCTACTGCTAATCATGAGCAGACAAAAGATCCACTGTAGTGACCCCTAACCGTGAAAAGCCGAAAGAAGATTAAATGGAGAGAACTGAGGTTTTTGGCCATGTCATTGAGAACTGCTGTCATGACATAATGGCATACATTTCAGTTTCAGACTTGTGAACTTCAGAACATTCGTGCTAATATATAATCTGTTTTTTATCAACTTTCTCTCTGTCCTCTGTGCAGATGGGATGACACTGGTGCTCAGGCTATGGTTGACTACACTGCAGAATGTGTCTGAGAGCCCATGCCTGTGTTCATGTAGGATGCAGCCAGGAATGGTATCAGGCCTATTGAGACCTCTATGTATTGGTTTTGAGAGGGCATTACAGACCTGCTTCCTGATCATGTGGGGAGGTGGGCAGGTGCTGTACATGCATATGTGTATCTATGGAGGCACAGGGGGTGAAGATTACACTTCACCTGTCTGCAGCCGGTTGCCTATATCTATGGCATATATGTATGTGGTGTTATTGACCACCACTATGGAGCAGATATGTGTGTTGCCTCTAGAATTGCAGACACATGTCTGGAAGGCCTAGTGATTGACCTTGGTAGATGTATCTAGTTTGGACTCAAAGACAGTCTTAGTGTACATCACCTGTGACCTTATTTGCCTGTGCAAAACAAGGTGACATGGCTGTCAATGAGGCACCTGTTCCTTCTTGGTCCATCTTGCGATTATCTCCACCTATAATGGTAGTTGTGTATTGCTGCTGTCAACCACAGGCATTTGGCCTACCTTGTGGGGGTTGATGTTGTCCTGTCAGATATTGCTGAGGCTATACAGCTATGTAGGGGCCCACATAGCATTGTGGTGAGGGCCTGGACACTGCTGCTAGTTCCAACATATGGGACATCCTTCATGTGGGCCTTACCTCTTTTCCTTGCCTGTGTAGAGGACATTACAGAGGTGTGGGGGCTACAGCTTCACAGACAGTAGGTGGGAATACCTCACAGGACAGGACACATGGAGACAGCCCAACAACATGGGGGACAAAGCTCCAGAATTGGGTACAGATTGTATCTCATTAGTGCTGTTATATGCACAGAGGGTTGCTAGATTGACAGTGTTCTTCTGGACATGCATTTACTGAGTGACTTGTCATCTGACAGTGTTATGTCCCTTACATACCTCTCAACTGGCATGTTGTCCACAGACTGGCCAGAGGTTTGCCTGTTATGTTTGGTCAAACAACATCTGCTTTTGTATGGTCAGTAGCATAATGTGAGGGTTGTAGTCACTAACGGTTGACATCCATTTGTGTTCCAGACATCATATCCTTCAGGGATGTTATGTTACAACAACACATGTAATGCCAGCTACTGTTTCAGTTTGTAACACCATTATGTGTGATATGTCCCTCTTTTTTGTCCCCTGTCCCCCAGGTAAGTTATGCATTGTCCAGATGTCCTGCACTATGAGGTGCAGAGGTATGGTATATCATTGATTGCTGACTGCACTCCAGTTATCATCCCAGTGATCTAGCAGACTCCTGGCCATGGTATGTGGCAGTGGCCAGGATTATGGTTTCACACAGTTAAAATTCTATGGAAATCTGTACATATGACAGTTATGTATGTCTGGCCATTGTGAACAGACTACCATGATTGTGTGGCAGTATTGTGTATAGATGTTTGTTGGGGTGGGTAGAGAGAGTAGCAAATGTGAGTGCCATACATCCTTTGCCTATCTGACTTTGCGTGTTGCTATAGCTGCTGGTGGTCTATCAGGTCTGAATACTGGTAGGGGCAGACTGTGAAATGTCCTGTAACACCTCAGGATTCCCAATACACTGTGATTTTGGCCAGTATATGTCAGTGTAGTGTGTGACTGGCAATCAGGATATGTTTGTTCAGAGAGTCGTTCTACTCTGGAATTCATTTTGGGTACTGGCATGTTGCTGTGACTGTGGTGCAAATGTTTTTGGGTGGACATTGTTGCACCACTATCTGCTTTTCACTACAGTTCCATCCCTGTAGTGCATGCTATATTTGAATACACATGGTTAATTGACCAGAGCTGATGTGGGGGAGTGTCATGTTGGCCTTACTGTGCTTCATAAGGTGCTGGGTGATGTGTTTGGCAGCTGTCAGAGGATTTCCATTCTGCTACATGACTGCAGTCATACCTCTATCTGTCCAGCGGTCTAGACACTGTCTAGATGCATGACTCATAGGTTTGGTCTGTTCCCCAGATAGTTGCTGTCCTTGGCTAATCAGTAGGATACTGTGGTGAATGCAGTCAGTACATGCTAACATCCATTGTTGTTACTAACTTCATATCCCTCAGAAAAGATATATGAGAACAAACCCAGTAACACCAGCAACTGTCTAAATTTATAACAGCAATATGTCCAATATACCCCTGTGTTTGGGCCTCTGCTCATCAATTATGTCAGGCTTTGTCTAGATGTCATGCACTAAGAGGTTCAGAGGTATGTAGTATCATTATTTATTGCCTATATTCCTGCTACCATCCCATTGATGTCATAGACCCCCCAGACATGTAACGAGGAAGCGGCCATCGATATGAGTCCTGTGCCTGTACATTCTGTGGGAAACTTACATTTGAGAAGTCTGTGTAAGTCTGGCCTTTTCTAATAGACTGTCAGGACTGTGTAGCGGTTTAGTGTGTACATGTTATTTGGGCTGTGTATGGAGGGGGGTAAATGTGAGTATCATGGGCCCTTTCTATCTGACTGTGCATGCTGCTCCGCTTTCTGGTTCCCTGTCACCTGTATATGTTTGTATGGGCAGACCATCACATGTCCCATAACACATCAAAATTCCCACTACACTGAGACTTGGGGCAGTATATGTAAGGGTAATATGTGAGTGGCAAATGGGATATTGTTGCTCACACAGTCATTATACTGTAGTGTTCCATTTGCTTATTGGTATGTCTCTGTGACTGTGGTGCAATTGGTTGTGGGTATGCACTTTCACACCAATGATTGTTTTCCACTAGTGTTACATCCCTGTAGTGCCTGTTATATTTGCAAATGCATGTGTACATCCCTAGAGCAGGATTTGTGTAGTGTTATGTCAGTCTGGTTATAGTTTTGATGTTGCTTGGTAGCTGAGTGTAGTTTCCCTAATGTTGTGTTATGTCCACACATTTGTAAGATGTCAAGTTGTCTGGTCGATATCTTTGGTCTGGTCCCCATAACTGTTGTGCATTCCTGATACATCAGTGGGATGATGTGCAGACTGAGGTCACTATCTAATGAGAAGCAAGTGAGTCCAGACTTGTGATATTTCAGTCAATATGTGTTAGGACATACAGTGTTACTACATCAACTTTATCAACTTATCTACTCACGTATTTTGGATATGTCCCTGTTTTCATGCCTTTGTCCTCCAACTTTGTCAGGCTTGGTCCAGATTCATTGCACTAAGGGGTTCTCAGCATACCTCTCCACTGCCAAGATTTTCACAGAATGTCCAGCTGTTCCACAATTTATTTGTATTTGTCTGGTAAGTCACTGTGATGATCCAAAGATTTATGTCAGTAAATAATGACCTAACATTTCAGTTTCCATCCTCATATCCCTCAATAATTGACAAAAAACAGTTGCTACATAATTTAAGTTTACAAAACCAATTTTAACTCTACTTTCCCATAGAAGAATATGTTGCCTGTCTTGGTACTCGAACTGTGAATGTCTGCATGGAAAGCCAGAACTTTAACTACTTCACTATCTCAGCTTGAAAATTTTACTTCTATATTTGCATTTATCTCCTATGGGATGTTTAAGGTATGCTAAGCGGATGGCCATAACGTGCACACCTGCTTAGCTACGCTTAAACATTCCTTAGATTAGAAAAAAGTACATATTATTATTATATTATTATGTTATATAAGTGTGTCTTATAGTGTTCTGACAATTCATTGAGGACTGCATTCATGAAATAATGGCATTCATTTGGCTTTTAGGCTTTTATCCTTCAGGGACTCCTGCTAATACATATCCTGTTTTCTATTAACTTTCTCAGTGTGTGAGGACAATTTTTCAGACGTGTCTCTATTTTATTATTATTTATTCCCCCCATTATTTGTGCCTTTGTCAACATGCACTGCTGTAAGGAAATATTGACATGCATTTGCTTTCAGACTTCTACCCTTCAGTAATTCATGCTAATGCATGACCTTTTTTCTATCAATTTTCTACATTTAGTGGGCAATATATATGTTGCATCCCTTTTGAAGGATTTATCCCTCATTATTTGTGCATTTGCATATATTTCCTGCTGAAGCAGGTTGGGGAATGTTGTACAGCACTTTGCAATACAGGGGGTGTGTCACAGAACCTGTGACACACCCCCTGCATTGCTTTCTTCATGACGATGTTTATTTCAGTGTCTGTGAACACTGAAATGATCATTATATCATTTCAGTGTCCGTGGACAGTGAAATACTGGCATAATATTAGAGTAAACCTCTAATATTATGCCAGATCGATTTAGAAAGTGCCTTATGGCACTTTCTGACTGCAGGGGGCAGGTGCAGTGTCTGTGCACTACTTGGACACACCCCCTGCACTCGTTCATGGTTCATGTCCGTATAGGGAGTACAGCAGTACACCTTCATGAATATACAAGGCATGCTGCTGTGCTAAATGGACACGAACCATTCCGTGCAAGAATAGTTTTATACTTGCATGGAATTTATTGAATCCAGGGGCATGTCACATGTCTCATGTATCAAATGAGACACTGAGGCACTGTGATGGGTTCAAGTTTTTTATTGTACATAAACACATGGGGAGCTGTAACTGGAACATGTATTTCAGCTAACTGACTGACTCATTACTTCAAACACACTCGCACGTGCATCTCCAGTCATGTCTACATTCACTCTGACTGACTATACAAAATGGCACTCATCTTGCATATACTCAGTAACTTATACATGTGCTATCTAGCTACATTGGCTAAGTACAATACACACAATAATCTACAGTATTTTTGAAATGTGGCCAAACAATCCATTTATGCTATACTGGTAAACTCAGAAAAAGAGCAAAATATGTTGTATCTACAATTACTGGAGTTTACCTTTATATTCCTGAGTGCACCAGTAAAAAATAAAAAAAAAATTGGCATTCAGAAGCCATGTAGCTGAATCATTATTATATCCTTAAATAAATATTTGCATATATCTCATGGAACTCAACTACAGGAGATTTAAAATATTATACAATAAAGATTCTATCACCATCCCACCAAAATTACCCACCTAGGGGTATACTCAGATTGACAGTAGCTGTTTAAGACTTCTTTTGTCACAGGGCAATTTAAGGTGCAAGTGTGTGTGTGTGTGTGTGTGTGTGTGTATACATACACACACACACACACACACACACACACACACACACACACACACACACACACACACACACACACACACACACACACACACACACACACACACACACACACACACACACACACACACACACACACACACACACACACACACACACACACACACATGGCAAAATGCTACCTCTTTGCACCATATAAAAAGATTGGTCTTAGTCATCAACTACTGAACAGATTCTAAAACTACCTTTGATGTTGTACAGAAGTTGCCACATGGCAAAATGCTATCTCTTTTCATAGGTTCAAAGGTGTGTACTAGGCTAACAGCCCTGGAGCCTATATAAGCCTAGCCCAAGAAGATTCCCTGGCATCATGTCCCCAAAGTTAGTTCCCAGTGTCCCTGTCAAGCAAGGCCACTGAAGTGATCCCCGGGGAGAACTCTCGATTGCCCATTTTCGGCTATCTGTCACTGGAGTTGCACAGGAATCCATACTGTGTCTTCTGATACTGTTCATCTATACAAACAAATGCATCAGGATCTAGGATTCCCTCAGTTAATTCAGTACATCATTGATTCAGTCTTAATAGTATTACAAATAATTTAGATGAACTCAGAAGTGGTTAACGGAAGCATTACATAAGATCATTGATTGGACTAATGTAACTAGATTAGTGCTAAAAAACACTGAAATTGTCTGCTGTGAAAACCCTACATTTAATATAGATGAAACCTTCAAAAATGAGAAGTATCCTGTCATAGTAACTGACAAGAATCTGAAATTTAAGGACTGCACCAATCATACAGATATGTGCATAAACCCAAAACTTGAAACTCTAAAGAGGGCAACGTCTAACCTTAATAATGAAAGTAGATGAACTTAAGCTCACTCTGTCCTTCTGCCTAAATTACTCCATGGAACTCTTGAAATGGAAAATTTCAAAGCAGGCCTTAACAAACTGGATATGACATATAACAGAAGTACAAGATTTGCATTTGGATTACCAGAGAGTCAGATATTACAAAACATTGTACAGCTCTGCTGCAGTTTGAGCAAATGTTATTTAAACACATAATTCAATGTCTCTAGATCACTTTCTCACACATAATGTTTACATTAAAAAGAAAAAAAAATAATGACCTACCTTATACAGTGTAATGATATGTACCCAACAAGGAATTTTCATCCTTGAAGCAACACACACTGATGGTTCCTAGAGTAAACATAAAACTTGGTAACAGAATATATGGCCATAAAATGGAATACTTTAATTTTCGCAGCCAGAGCCATTTTACTATCAGTATCTTTCTTTTAAATTTTATTATTATCTGGTCTGGTCTCCACTGTAGTCAGATTCACTATAAAAAACTAATGTCTTTCAGCTTTTTCCAGTCAGGGGTCGCCACACCCGAACTATGGTTTGCTAATGATTGGCAGTGGATTTTTATGGTGCTGAGTGCCAGCCCGACACCCAACCTTCAAAGAAGGCACACTCATTCACACTCACACCTATCTGCATGTCTTTTTTTAAATGTTACTTGACCGCAGGGAGAACATTCGGACTCCACACAGAAGGCACTCCAGCCGCAAATTGAATCAGAGAACCTCTTGCTGTGAGGTAACAATGCTAACCACTGCACCACCGCGGCCTTATAGTCAGATTTACTATGATAATTAAAAATATTAATGTAAAGCACTTTTATTCAATTTCTTGATAATATTTTGCTTTATCTCTAAAAGCCTATGTTCTGCTTTCCAATACATCCTTCAATCAAATTTGTAATCTCAGAACATTTTAAGCAGAGGTAAAGGTAAAACATATCCTTTGCCTTTAGGTCATTATTATTGCTTCTGTTGACATTATTCATGTATCATATTACACAAGCAGTTTACTTTTTTGTACTAATTATGATGAGTTGTGGTGTAGTTAAAAGAGTTTTTATTGTGTGTCCAGTCTCTTGACTTTGTAATTAGCAATATGTCATTAGTTGTTTTAATTAGTGTTTATGTTTTTGTCATTCTGCATTTATTTCTTACTACATGTGTATATTGACTTGTTTTGAATCAATTTATTATTTCCTGTTAATAGTTTTAATAGTTGCACATCATTTGTTTTGGTGAGTTTTGTATCTGTGTTTTTATATATACATATATATATATATATATATATATATATATATATATATATATATATATATATATTTATATATAGACACACACACACATATATCTATCTATCTATCTATCTATATATACACTCCAATCCTAATTTAAAAAATATCTTATTTATGCCACAGCAGACCCCTTCATATTCCATTTAGCCATTTTTACCTTATTTTATGTCTTCCTTTATTATTTCCATTCAGTTAAATAGGATGTAACAACAATCTTTCTTCTGCAATCTTTATTGATCTCTCAAAAGCATTTGACATGGTCAACCACCAACTACTGTTAAATATACTTAAGTCCCTTTCACTGGATACATAGGCACTACTGTGGTTCATGTCCTACTTAGATAACAGGCAAAAAGCAGTGCTTTGGGAAAATAGTCTGTCTAACCACCTTCCTGTCACCTTTGGTGTATCCCAATGTTCTATATTAGGCCCTCTTCTATTCTCAGTTTTTATTAACGCTCTAAATGTAAACATCCCTCAAGCTACATGCATACAATATGCAGACGACTCTACATTAATATGCTCGGCTCCTGGACCATCTGAACTGCAGTCCCTTATCCAAAATGTTTTTGAATTAGTAGAAAAATGGTTCTTACAGCACTGTCTCCTCCTTAACCCTTAGAAGACTAAATTTTTCCTCTTTACTCCCTCACAAAAGTCCACCCCAATTGACTTCATTATCAGATCTAATAATGGCACAATCATATATCCTGACACTACCACCAAACTCTTAGGAGTAACAATAGACCACAACCTTAACTATGATACTCATATCAACACCACAATAAAATCAGTTAACAGAAAACTAGGCTCCCTCTATAAAATTAAACCCTTCCTTACCCCCTTAGCTAGAACTATAATTGCCCACACCCACCTCATTTCAACTCTCCTCTATGCCTCTCCTATATACACTAATCTATTAAAAAGCAACTTCCTCAAGCTGGCAACCTCCTACAATAACACTGACAGATTTGCAAATGGCTCCCCTTTCAGAACCCACCACTACCTAAATCTGAAACAACTGTGTTGGCTTGAGCTGCAAAATCAAATTCAATTCCAACAACTTATTATTACCAAGAAGATCCTATATCGTCCAAGCAATACACCAATTCTCATTAGTCTAATTACCCCATATAAAAATCTTACTAACCTACGCGCAGCAAATAAGCTACTTGTATCTAGACAAAACAACAATAATAAAGCAGGAGAGTCCCTTTTCTCTAACACTGTGGAAAAATCTGGAACCTACTTCCCAGTGAACTCACATCTCTTTCTTCAACTCCACCATTTAAAAAGAAACTCAAAATATACCTCTCAACCCATTGGCTATGTCCTTGTATCAACCCTGACTAAGATTCCTCATCTTGTTTTCCTCTTAATCTTATCAGTTAGCTAGTTTCACATTGTACAAAACCCATTCTTCTCTGATATTAATGCATGTTAAGAAGATCGTACCCAACAAAGGCAGTAGGAATGTGTCACCGCCTTAGAGATGAG
Source organism: Protopterus annectens (assembly GCF_019279795.1). Lineage (NCBI taxonomy): Eukaryota > Metazoa > Chordata > Ceratodontiformes > Protopteridae > Protopterus > Protopterus annectens. Next base: position 1,863,415,836 of record NC_056741.1, read on the forward strand.
TCACTGCCTTTTAAATAATGTGTCCCTTCCTTGTAAATAATTACCTGTTCTTCTCTGACATATACAACCTTGAATGACTCACACCCTTCTAAATACTCTAGTCTTCTATGATTGCTCAGTCAAAAAAAAAAAAAACCTTTGTTATCTATCGTGATTTACTATGTTACCATTTAAATAGCTGTTTTTTGTCTGGTAATTGAATTGTATCTATTGTTGCTATATTTTGCTTTGTTTTTCTATGTGGAGCTTTTCTCCCTGGGCCTCTACTGAAAATGGACATATATCCAGTTAGACTAGCCCGGTCAACAAATGTAAAATAAAATAATAAATAAACGCAATACACTACATATTTTGCCTATTGCATAAAAAATGTACATAAATTATACATGCCTTTGGGAAAGAGCTGCTTTATGGTGGCTTTGCAATATAATTCTGGGGTTAATTTTTCAATTTGTGTTAAGATTCTTGTTGACTTGTTTGATAATGTTTTAGTTATCGTAAGAATATGTTATGTGTTAATTTTGTAGTTTAGCGTTGTGTTTTACTTTAATGTAATTCAGTGTCTGTTTTTGTCTTTGTGCCCATGCAGCAGGTAATAGATTTTATTTGATCGGCTAACTGCAGTCTTTGTATTCATTTAATATTTTTTCTGTTGTTATATTTAATTTTGCTAGATTTCATTTGCATGCATTTGAGTGGGATGCCAGTTACAGTTGTCAGTTGTTTTTGTTGCCATATTTATTGTTTTATTATATTTTATTCTTTATTCATTGCTGAAGTATTTTCTTGTTGTGTTTAAGGTTATCTACCTAAGTAAATGTGGCACAGAGAATAGGGCTATGACTACATCTCAGGTGGCCAGGTTTAAATTAGCAGCCCAACACTGGAGGAACCAGGCATGGGAGGGTGATAAGGTGATGGGGTGAGAGGGGTTGCATGCACTCACAGGCACACTGGGGTGTGATCTCCCTGCTTGAGCCCAGAGAAACCAAAAGACCACTGTTTGTGCTATGAGCAGAGAGGCAGGAACCCTTCGATGTGGAATTGAAGGGAAGGCATCAGACAGCCCATTGCATGCATCTCCCCTGCACCTTGTTGTTTGTATGGAGTTTGAGTTAGAGTAATTCTGCAGAAATACAAAAGCAGCCTCATGGCTATATGAATGATGGGTAGTGAATGGGATGAGTGGTTGGGGGGAGTTGATGACTGATAGACTGGAGAGACAAAGTGTTGCAAAAAAAAAAAATTTGATACATGGCTTTAACTGCTGTGAGTAAAATCAAACTATGATCCATGAATCAGAATTAATTAACTCTTGCTTTCATCGATGAAAAGCCAGTTAACTGCTAGATTGTCAAACTGTGCAGTGAGGATGTTTTGCTTTTCCCCAAGACTACAGTCTTAGAGTCCCCTGTAAAAATGCTTTCCTTGTACAATTTTGGTACAGTTGACATTGCATATTATTGACTTCCTTTTTTTCATTATTTGCAGTTAGCTGTAATTGTGACTTCTGTATGATATGTGATATTTTTTCTAGAGTTTCCGACTACATCATTTTAGTTTGCAGTATGTGCGGTTTCTTCTTTTTGAGTGAATGGAGCTGAGTTACACAGGGAGAATAGTGACAAATGCTTGATTAGAGATGCTGAGTGATGGTAATCTGGTTTTCTGGCTCAGATAAACATTTACATTTCACCACTTTATCACTGTGTCTTTTGTTAGGCTATATATAATATGTATCTATGCATAGCCACGCATACAGTGGTAGTAGTGGAAAAGCTCGAAGACACTAAACGTCAAATGTCAAGATATCAAAAACACTGATGACAGCATGCCAGTATGCATGCACTGAGAAACAGCCTCAGCACATGCAAAAATTCAAACAAAAAAAAAAACAATTCAAAATATAATTTTTTGCAAGGGGCAAGACCACTGCACCCCTATTAATTATATATACTAACTCCAAGATCAAACAAGCACAGGGTAAGGGCACATTCCCCAAGTGCAGGAATTGTGTGATCTCACATAGCTATCAATTAGCTGCTTAGTCAATCAGAAGTGGTCAACTAACAACTAGACAGCTGTCGACCAAACACACACTTGACATTCTGCAGGGAACCCATATAGTATATTTATATATACAGATATATACACACAAACACACAAATATATTTATATATTTATATGTGTGTTTGCATAGAAATATATATATATATATATATATATATATATATATATATATCAAATTATCATGTAGTCAGTTTGTCAAATTCTGTTTTTAGTGTCAGAATTTGCACTGATACTGATATACAGGATGAAACAAAACTTGCAACATCAAATCTTTTTGTGTGGTTACATCAAATGTTTTTGTATGGTTACTTTTGGGAGTGGGGGATGTGAACACAGTAAGTAAAAGTAGTAAAGCTGAAACTTTCAGATACACTGAAGGCCTTGGGCTTTGTGTTGTGTCTGTATGTGCAAGTGTTCATGGGTTACAGTTAGGATTAGGGTGAGGACCAGAGAAGGGGGATAAATGCTTGGGCTACGGCATATATGTGGTGTGTGTATTTCGGGTCTATATTATAACATTGAATCTTACAAAGATTGAATGTTATAATATCGAGCCCGTAATGCTGAACGCTGTAAACAGCAAAGGTGCAGGACACCGAATTCTTTCCCAGGGAAAGAATTCAGTGGGCCGTTACTCTGGCTTCGCTATTTTCGGCATTCGATATTTTGAAGCGTTAGTGGTCGGGTTCAGGTAAGTGTGCGATTGTGTGTAGGTTAGGGTTAGGGGGCAGGTTAAGTGAGTTAGGGTTAGGGCGCTGGTCAGGTAAGTGTGTGGTTGTGTGTAGGTTAGGGTAAGGGGGCGGGTTAGGTGAGTTAGGGTTAGGGCGCGGGTAAGGTGATAGTGCGATAGTGACAGGCCTTAGGGTTAGGGGCGGGTTAAGGTAAGTGGATAGCTAGTAGTGTATGTAAAGTTTAGTTTAGGTTTAGGTGTAAGATTTTAAGTGTATGTGTGTGGATTGCTGTTTTTTGTGTGTGTTTGTGTTGTGCGTATGTTTCTCGGAATAGCGATTTTTTTCCCTTGGGAAAAAATCGCTATTCTGACTGTTTGATGTTTGCAGATTTTGGTGTTTAGGGTTCGATATTATAACATTCAATCTTTGTAGATTTCAATGTTATAATATAGACCCGTGTATTTCTGTGTCTTTTTCTTGTGTAGTGGTACTATTAGGGAAATGATAGTTCTCAACTCCCCACATGCCTTTACTCATATGTGTTAACCCTAATCCTAGCTCTGCCTTGGCCCTAACCCCATATCAAGATGTTAGGTTAGTAATCACTCTTTCCTTAACAGTACCGCTATGCAGACAGCTTCTGTTTGCAAGTTAGTGTTTGTTTTTTGTTATTTCTTTTACCAATCACAAAAGGACATTGCATGCCAAATATCTAGGTGGGATGCATTCAGTTGGCACTGATCCCATGAGGCAGTACCCACAGACAGATTCCCAGTCTCCAGTGGAAATTACAACATGCCAAATATGCCTAGACATATGCATCCCACCCCTTCTCATTCAAAATGAACAGGCTAAACCATGCTATTCTCCTCTCACCTGCCTGCTTCAGCAGGTGCAATGACAATAAAAGTTGAGTGTCTGTCACTCCACAGAAGGAAGAGATGGGCTCTTTGGTCACAGGAGAGCTGATGGAAGGCAGGCAGTGGGGGCATCATACCTCTCAACCTGCAGATTTTGAAAATAGGAACAAAGACCCTTGAAAGGTTGGTACATCTAGCTAAAATGTAGACATCTAATTAGCATAAAATTTAAATGCCAAATAGCAAATACCTTTTCCCAACTCCAGTAGGAATGTGAGATACTACTCAGAAACACAAAAAATACAAGCGACAAAATAAATAATGGAAACTATAAGCACATTGTCAAATAGACTTTAATTAACTTTATTGTAAAATTCTACTACACCTAGTCATATATTTTGTATGGTGGTCATGTAATGTAGCTTTTTCTGTATTAGACAGTTTCAAAAACTGCATGTGATGAGGGGGATTTAGAAAAGTTTGTGAATGGGTAAATGAAGCCATAAAACGACAATACCTGTCCAAAAATAGTGACATGCTGTGCAGGGGTAAATCAGACCTGAATATAGGAACATTCCTCCAAAACAGGAACAATTGAGAGGTCTGGAGTAACTTAAAATGAATAGATAAAGAAATAGTCTCTATATGTGGTAGTTTATCAAAACTTTTCACCTTTGCTTATTTTGTTTTGTAGTTATACTTTATTATGTAAAGTTTTGGGAATTGCAATTAGGCTGTCAAATTTCTGATGGAGAGCCTTCCCACAATGAAGAATTTGGTTATACAGCAGACTACAAATTCTCATACAGTATTCAAATAAGAACACATAAATGTGCCAAAGGCAATAAAATCTGGATTTAGTTAACACAAGCTATTTACTAAAAAATATAAATAATTAAGGATGATTATGGACTCATTTGCATCTAAAATTGGAGGCTATAGCAACATGTTTCATTACCAGGAATATGAAATACAAAAATCAGTAATTTACTGTCTTTATCACTTGGTAATCAAGAATTCTCAAAATCAGTGGATGTTTTTAATTTCCTGGCTGAGGAATTTAAGAGCAACTTTATATGCATTAACAGTAAGCAGGATTATTTCTAGGAAGGCTTCTGCCTGCTGTTCTCAGTAGATATGGCAGAATCAGTCAATAAAAGGTAATGGTACGTAATACCTGCCCTCCAACATGGTATGTCCCAGAAATCTCATATCAAGTAGAATAGTTGTTCTTCAGCACAAGGGTGGACCCACATCAGACCCCAGTGACTAAATGCCTATTACTAGGAAATGCATTTTATATAAAATTATGGAGAAGGTCATCATGGATCTGGTTCAGAAAGGCACTGTTTATCTACTCATCCTATATATAGATGAAAATACTTTCATCAGTAGCAGATCTCATGTATGGAACATTGCCACCTTTTTTTTCAGAATGTTGCTGCAGCCATTGAAAAGGGGCTGACTGTATCTGGCTGTATGTTTGGCCTGTCTTGCTCTGGCCATACCATTAGATGTGATTTCACACATGGGAGGAATAGATGAAGTACTTCAAATCAATGTGAATGAATATGCTATACAGTGGACCAAAACTGGGAGGGGATAATGATAGTCATACTATTCAAACCAGCCTTGATGTACAGTGGTATGTCACAAGGTTTAGTACTTGGTGCCTGTTGTTCAAAATGCTCTTTTTGGATGCCCTGGTGATCACACATTACTAGATAATAAAGAATACCAATGATTGTAATATAGTATCATTCCAGAACCACTTGCTTATTCTATGCCTCTACAAATGTCTTTGAATAACATCCATTCGTGATGCTCTAATGATAATCTGGCTTTCAATGCCAAAAATGTACCATAGTATCTTTTGACAAAAAGTTGTCCCATATCTCTAAACCACTGAAAGCAATCCCCAAAAATAGACTACGTTTTCAGGGATTTCAGAATGTTTATACATGGTCTAACTATTAATTAAAATTTTGTACTATTTCTTATGGAAAACCTTGGAATAATTCATAAAGTTACAAAAAGGCAGATCATCCTATAATATAGAGGATAATGATCGGGTCATCTGTCATAACCTGCTTATTTTGTGTTTGAGACATGGATGCCAAGAAATTCACCTCGATAGTGAAGCTCGAGGGATGAATCTTGGCATCAATTTCGAGAACGCATAATAAAGAGTTATGATCTGCAACTGAGTCATACTTCTTTGTAGTGCATAATGCTTTATCTGCTCCATGTACTTCTAGTTAACAGTAAAAAAAAAAAAGAAAGTGAAAAGTGCTAAGTGTACTCGAAAGCAGTAAAACACTTAGTGGATGTGCTCAGAAAGGCAGTATAACTCAGTCTTTATGTATACATTTACCTTTCGTGCCTCTCAGCTGCCTATATTTTTGAAGAATGTCCAGATTTTTTGCCTCATATTTTTGGTCTGATCCTCGTGAAATCTATGGTTTCAGGACAAACTACTAAGGATTGAAATCACTAAATAATGGCATATATTTGAGTTTCGGTGTTTGCATCCTTCAGAAAATGCATGCAAACTCACATCCTGGTATTCCAGCAATTTTCTGTTTAGAAGAAGTTGAGACACATTATTGCCTTTATGGACAGCAGGCAGAAACAAATGTTATTCTGTAGCAGTCATTTGCTGGTCATTACTGGCAGATTTTACCCCCTAAGGCAGGATCTGACCTTAAGACCTTTAGCAGGGAGAGCATAAAATTTGTTAAGGTCATGTCTCACACCATTCTGCTGCTTAAATGGTTTGTCTTTTTCCAATTATTAGCGCTTTAATCACTGCATTCCGTACACTACAAAGAAATAATCGCCCCATCTTGTATTGTCCTTATCCAGCATATAGGTTCATAGGTTCATACTAGGCTATCTGCCCTGGGGCAATTATAAGCCCAGCCCGATTTTGTTTGGCTTACGCCACCCCTTGATTTGAGTATACTGTGCCCTTTTTATGGTTTAGTTTACTGTACCTCTGTCTAATAGTGACATGGAAGTAATTCCCGGGACAAACCTACAATCCCCCATCCACTCATCAAGATTCTTCTTGAAGAGATTCAGTGAGGTGCTCTGCCTAACATGAATTGGAATTCTATTCCAGAGCGAAGGGAGCCTCTGGGTTATGAATCTGTCCCTCCAGCAAGTCCTATTTATTTCTGTGCTGAGGTTCAAGTCCCTCGAGCGTGTGGCTCTAAGGGATTTAGATTTACTGAGGTGAAGCATGTCCATTAATTCTGGATTGGACATAGCTTTATATGTCAGGCATAGATCGCCCCGAAGTAGGCGGTATGCAACTGAGTAGAGCTGGAGTTTTTTTAACCGAGCAGCATATGGCATCTGTTTGAGTCCCTTGATCCTCTTGCTGAGGTACTTTTGGGGTCTTTCTAATTGCTGCAGGTGTCGGGTAAGGTACATCCCAAAAGGGGCATTGTATTCTATGATGGGCCTGATGAGGGATGAATAAAGGGGCACGATTACCTCTCTTGATCTAGATGTGAATACTTTCATGATGAGGTGGGCCATGTAGAAGGACTTCCTAACCACTTTGGCAATGTGGTTGGCAAAGGAGAGATTGCTATCAACTTGGGGCCCCAGATCCCTAATTACTTTCTCTGTACTTAATGGTTTACCACCTATGTGGTAGTTTGTGGGCACATTGTTTTTGCCAAAGGGTATGACTATACACTTTTTGGCATTTAGCTTTAGACCATGGCTCTGGCACCAGTTATCCGTCTCTGTGAGACCTTTTTGAAGGATGCTTGTGTCAGCTGGAGAGTCGATTATGGCGCCTAGTTTGCAGTCATCTGCGAACATGGTGAGCCATAGTCCTCCCACGTTGGCCTGTACCTCGGAAAAGTATATACCGAACAAGAGCGGTCCCAGGACAGAACCTTGTGGGACACCACTTGTGACTGGTTTCGAGTCTGACATGGCTCCAGCAACTCTCACTCTGTGGGTTCTGTCTTTGAACCAGTTTGTGACCCATCTTGTGACATAGGGGTTTATATTTAAGCTGGATAGCTTATCTATGATGCCAGCATGGGGTATTGTGTCAAATGCCTTTGCTAGGTCTAGATAGGCTGTGTGGACTATCTTCCCTTCATCTATGGCTTTGGTGACTGTTTCAAAGAAGTCAACCAGGTTCAAAAGGCAGGATCTGCCCTTGACAAAGCTGAATTGGGTAGGATCTAGTGTCTGTAGGTCCCCGATGTCTTTGTTTATGAGCTCCATGATGATCCTCTCCATAGCCTTGCAGACTAAGCTAGTCAGGCTTATGGGGCAATAGTTTCCAGGGTCCGTGGAGGCTCCACCTTTGTGGAGTGGGACCACTGTTGCTGTGCACCATTCTGTGGGCACATATCCTGTAGTGAGGCTGAGATTGTACAGCTGTTTTATTTGAGGGATTAGTTCTTCTTGGAATTAATGTAGGATGCAACCCGGGACGCCATCTGGTCCCATGGAAGTAGTGTTTTTTGCTTTGGAGAGGGCAGCCTTCACCTGAGCATCAGAGATGTTTGGGAGGCAGCCCCCTGCCGGGATAGACACTTGCTCTTTTTGGGGGGGAGGGGGTGGAGAAGTTTGCACTGAACCCATCTGCCAGGATATTGGCAATGTCTGTGGGTTCAGTGTATTTTTTGTCGTTTAGAATCAACTCAGAACAAGTCTGGGAGTTGCATCCCAGGTTCCTAACATATCTGAAAAAAGCCTTATGATTGTCCTTAGTGTCCTGTGCAATTTTTCTCTCAAAGCTGGCCTTGGAGGTTTTTATGAGGGATCATAATTTTTTGCTAGTACTGATCAGAGATGCCTTCCCTATTAGGGATTTTGCTCTATCATGTAGTATCTTCCTCCTTCTGTTGTACAGTCTATTTATGGCTGGGGTCCACCAGACTGGACGCCTGCCTTTGGATGATTGGGTCTTGGTTTTGTTTGGGATAGCTTGTTCCATGCATTCCTGGAGATGTCCGTAGAATGCGTTTATATAGGATTCTGCAGTTTGGGCCGTAGTTTCCACTGGCCCTGGGGCCTTGAAAGATTTCACTTCGGTTTTGAGAAGTGAGAAGTTCACTTTTGAGAAGTTTTTCACTGTGGTTTTCTGGGCTGGGGTGGGGTCGGGATGTGGATATCCAGTGAAATTAATTTATGGTCTGATCTTACCAATGAAGGATATACTTCTGATATGGAGCATAGAGTCCCCATGTTGGTAATGATCAGGTCTAGTATGTTATCCCATCTTGTGGGAGTGGTGACTAGTTGTTCCATAGCATTTGAGTTTATAATTTCCAGGAACCTTTGGGCTAAGGTGCTGGGGCTTGAGTAGTGCTCCCAGTCTATGTTTGGGTAGTTGAAGTCACCCAGTATAATGGTGTTTGGAGAGATCTTCATGTTCTCCAATGTTTTCAGGAAAGCCGAGTGGGATTCCTGACTTTGAGAGGGTGGTCTGTAGGATGCTATAAACTGAAAAGCAGTTTTGCCCACTGTTAGTTGCACATGGATGGTCTCCGATACTTCATGCAATGCCACTAACCTGGAGGTGTGGATATCCTTGATAAATATGGAAACTCCCCCTCCTTTTGTGGTTCGGTCTGGGTTTTGGAGCCGAAAAGCATGATATGAGGTATAACCTGGTAGTGCTTGGGTGCTCTCTGGAGCCTTGAACCAGGTTTCTGTCACTGCCCAGATATCGATGTTCTCCATACTGAGGAGAGCTTTGAGTGCGTGCATCTTGAGGTTAAGACATCTGGCATTTAGCAGCATTACCCTTAGTTTCTTGTTCCTTGTGCTGTCTATGGAGGTGGGCTTGACTTTTGAGCCTTGCCTAAAAAGGCACTATGAGGGTGGCCAGAGCCTTTGCCAGTATCCAAAAGCCCAGTGGTGACAGGTGCAAGCCGTCCCTAGCGAAGCAACGTGGCTTGTTGAGCATGTCATCCCAGGCTGATAGACACTGGATCCCCTTTGAATGACACCAAAATTTTAGCCAATTGTTAAAACCGATCATTTTGTCTTTGTACTGTGGCATCATTCTAGGTGAGGGTAAGATGCTGCTCAATGTCAGGGTCATACCGGCCTGGGCTACATGATCAGAAAGCTCCTCTATGTCTCTTTTCATGTAGTCCAGGGAGGTACGTCTCAGGTCATTCACACCAGCATGTACAATGACTAAGTCATATTTGTATTTGCTTTGGAGTGACCTGAGTGCTTGTGTTATATGGCGGTTCCTAGCGCCCGACAGGCAGCTCACTGTGACCTTCTCCTTGTTCAGCCTGGTGAGTGGGACGTCAGTGTGTCTGACAATAGAGTCACCTATTACAAGAGTATCGGGTGCGTTATTCAGCCTTAAGGGCTGTGGCTGCATGGCACACTGACTTTGTGGGCTATGTGTTGTGCGTGTTTTGTTTTTGGGTGGCGTTTGCTTGGATGTCTGCTTTGGAGGTCTCTGTTGCTTAGGTAGATTTTTATTTAGAGCCTCTGAGTATGTTTTTGTGTATTTATGTGTTTGGTTCGCTGATGTGGTGGGACTATGTGATACTGGAATTGAGTTGTGTGAGGTTACCTTCTCCTCCTGACTGGTTATACCAGTATTGAGATGAGAGAGCTCAGCCTCCAGTTTGGCTACATGGTTGCATCTCTCACATATATTTGAGCCTATTTGGAGGAGAAGAGGGTTGTCCGTGTACATGAGACAGTTGTAACATTGCCTCAAAATTCCCAGATTCACCAGCTGGGCTGGAGAGGAAACCATTGACTGACCTTTGGACATGCTAGAGTAATATAGGGAACTGAATTAAGACGGTCCAATAGGGGACAAGGTAATCGTAGAGAGTATAAGTGTAAGCAGTGCTTATGGTTTAATAGTGCTAACTTGTAAGATTACTTATTTGGACCAGTGAAGGGCCTTAGAATGAGAATATGGTGTTTAATTTGAGAGATAGAGCAGTTCTAAGGGAAAAAGTGAAGAGCAGACTTTGTGGAGCCAGGAATAGTTTAAACCCAATTAGGTGGCGCTGCCCGTATTGCGCTATGCACAAAATCGCAAAACCGCAAAAACAGGGTTTTAAGAGAGGAAGCTCAAGGAGTTTGGAATTGACCCAAAATGGCCAATAAAACTACAGTTTCAAGGCAGTAACCACTCCCACAGGGGCAGGCAGGCTCTGGCACCAGTTATCCGTCTCTGTGAGACCTTTTTGAAGGATGCTTGTGTCAGCTGGAGAGTCGATTATGGCACCTAGTTTGCAGTCATCTGCGAACATGGTGAGCCATAGTCCTCCCACGTTGGCCTGTACCTCGGAAAAGTATATACCGAACAAGAGCGGTCCCAGGACAGAACCTTGTGGGACACCACTTGTGACTGGTTTCGAGTCTGACATGGCTCCAGCAACTCTCACTCTGTGGGTTCTGTCTTTGAGCCAGTTTGTGACCCATCTTGTGACATAGGGGTTTATATTTAAGCTGGATAGCTTATCTATGATGCCCGCATGGGGTATTATGTCAAATGCCTTTGCTAGGTCTAGATAGGCTGTGTGGACTATCTTCCCTTCATCTATGGCTTTAGTGACTGTTTCAAAGAAGTCAACCAGGTTCAAAAGGCAGGATCTGCCCTTGACAAAAGCTGAATTGGGTAGGATCTAGTGTCTGTAGGTCCCGATGTCTTTGTTTATGAGCTCCATGATGATCCTCTCCACTTAGCCTTGCAGACTAAGCTAGTCAGGCTTATGGGGCAATAGTTTCAGGGTCCGTGGGCTCCACCTTTGTGGAGTGGGACCACTGTTGCTGTGCACCATTCTGTGGGCACATATCCTGTAGTGAGGCTGAGATTGTACAGCTGTTTTATTTGAGGGATTAGTTCTTCTTGCAGTTCATGTAGGATGCAACCCGGGACGCCATCTGGTCCCATGGAAGCAGTGTTTTTTGCTTTGGAGAGGGCAGCCTTCACCTGAGCATCAGAGATGTTTGGGAGGCAGCCCCCTGCCGGGATAGACACTTGCTCTTTTGGGGGGGGGGGGTTTGCACTGAACCCGTCTGCCAGGATATTGGCAATGTCTGTGGGTTCAGTGTATTTTTTGTCATTTAGAATCAACTCAGAACAAGTCTGGGAGTTGCATCCCAGGTTCCTAACATATCTGAAAAAAGCCTTATGATTGTCCTTAGTGTCCTGTGCAATTTTTCTCTCAAAGCTGGCCTTGGAGGTTTTTATGAGGGATCGTAATTTTTTGCTAGTACTGATCAGAGATGCCTTCCCTATTAGGGATTTTGCTCTATCATGTAGTATCTTCCTCCTTCTGTTGTACAGTCTATTTATGGCTGGGGTCCACCAGACTGGACGCCTGCCTTTGGATGATTGGGTCTTGGTTTTGTTTGGGATAGCTTGATCCATGCATTCCTGGAGATGTCCGTAGAATGCATTTATATAGGATTCTGCAGTTTGGGCCGTAGTTTCCACTGGCCCTGGGGCCTTGAAAGATTTCACTTTGGTTTTGAGAAGTGAGAAGTTCGCTTTTGAGAAGTTTTTCACTGTGGTTTTCTGGGTTGGGGTGGGGTCGGGATGTGGATATCCAGTGAAATTAATTTATGGTCTGATCTTACCAATGAAGGATATACTTCTGATATGGAGCATAGAGTCCCCATGTTGGTAATGATCAGGTCTAGTATGTTATCCCCTCTTGTGGGAGTGGTGACTAGTTGTTCCATAGCATTTGAGTTTATAATTTCCAGGAACCTTTGGGCTAAGGTGCTGGGGCTTGAGTAGTGCTCCCAGTCTATGTTTGGGTAGTTGAAGTCACCCAGTATAATGGTGTTCAGAGAGATCTTCATGTTCTCCAATGTTTTCAGGAAAGCCGAGTGGGATTCCTGACTTTGAGAGGGTGGTCTGTAGGATGCTATAAACTGAAAAGCAGTTTTTCCCACTTTTAGTTGCACATGGATGGTCTCCGATACTTCATGCAATGCCACTAACCTGGAGGTGTGGATATCCTTGATAAATATGGAAACTCCCCCTCCTTTTGTGGTTCGGTCTGGGTTTTGGGGCCAAAATGCATGATATGAGGTATAACCTCATAGTGCTGGGGTGCTCTCTGGAGCCTTGAACCAGGTTTCTGTCACTGCCCAGATATCGATGTTCTCCATACTGAGGAGAGCTTTGAGTGCGTGCATCTTGAGGTTAAGACATCTGGCATTTAGCAGCATTACCCTTAGTTTCTTGTTCCTTGTGCTGTCTATGGAGGTGGGTTTGACTTTTGAGCCTTGCCTAAAAAGGCACTATGGGGGTGGCCAGAGCCTTTGCCAGCATCCAAAAGCCCAGTGGTGACAGGTGCAAGCCGTCCCTAGTGAAGCAACGTGGCTTGTCGAAAATTTTAGCCAATTGTTAAAATCGATCATTTTGACTTTGTACTGTGGCATCATTCTAGGTGAGGGTAAGATGCTGCTCAATGTCAGGGTCATACCAGCCTGGGCTACATGATCAGAGAGCTCCTCTATGTCTCTTTTCATGTAGTCCAGGGAGGTACGTCTCAGGTCATGCACACCAGCATGTACAATGACTGAGTCATATTTGTATTTGCTTTGGAGTGACCTGAGTGCTTGTGTTATGTGGCGGTTCCTAGCACCCGACAGGCAGCTCACTGTGACCTTCTCCTTGTTCAGCCTGGTGAGTGGGACGTCAGTGTGTCTGACAATAGAGTCACCTATTACAAGAGTATCGGGTGCGTTATTCAGCCTTAAGGGCTGTGGCTGCTTGGCACACTGACTTTGTGGGTATGTGTTGTGCGTGTTTTGTTTTTGGGTGGCGTTTGCTTGGATGTCTGCTTTGGAGGTCTCTGTTGCTTAGGTAGATTTTTATTTAGAGCCTCTGAGTATGTTTTTGTGTATTTATGTGTTTGGTTCGCTGATATGGTGGGACTATGTGATACTGGAATTGTGTTGTGTGAGGTTACCTTCTCCTCCTGACTGGTTATACCAGTATTGAGATGAGAGAGCTCAGCCTCCAGTTTGGCTATATGGTTGCATCTCTCACATATATTTGAGCCTATTTGGAGGAGGAGAGGGTTGTCCGTGTACATGAGACAGTTGTAACATTGCCTCAAAATTCCCAGATTCACCAGCTGGGCTGGAGAGGAAACCATTGACTGACCTTTGGACATGCTAGAGTAATATAGGAACTAAATTAAGATGGTCCAATAGGGACAAGGTAATTGTAGAGAGTATAAGAGTAAGTAGTGCTTATGGTTTAATAGTGCTAACTTGTAAGATTACTTATTTGGAACAGTGAAGGGCCTTAGAATGAGAATATGGTGTTTAATTTGAGAGATAGAGCAGTTCTAAGGGAAAAAGTGAAGAGCAGACTTTGTGGAGCCAGGAATAGTTTAAACCCAATTAGGCGCTGCCGTTATTGCGCTATGCACAAAACGCAGCAAAACCGTTAAAGAGGGTTTTAAGAGAGGAAGCTCAAGGAGTTTGGAATTGACCCAAAATGGCCAATAAAACTACAGTTTCAAGGCAGTAACCACTCCCACAGGGCAGGCAGGCTGCTCAATGTTTATCACTGCCACTGATGAACAGAGAGACTTCCCTTTAGCCCAAGCAAAAAATGGCCTCCAAGAAACTTACAAACAGTTCAGAACAGCAAGCCTGTAACTGAACTTTTTTAAATCTCAGAAAAGTGGGAAAAAAGCAAGATTTTTTTTTTTTTTTTTTTTTTTTTTTAAGATAGCAGAGGTTCACAAGTATCAACAAGTTATAACAGTGAAGTAAATGACCCCACACTTGAGTGCTAGGCCAGAGACAGATAAAATGCAAGTTTTAAGAAAAAAACAATTTTAAAAATAAGTGCAAACAGGAAATTCAGTAAACAGCTCTAGGATGTGTTCTAAATACAGTTACCAAATGCAGAAATCAAGTTTAACAAGCCAGAAAATGCTCAAAGTAGGCGGCTATGCAGAAAAACTTAACAAAATAATCTGAAGAAAATACTTAAAATCTCAAAAGTGGCTCCTTTCTTCTCTCAGCGTTTTCTCCTCTTGGTGGGTGCTTCACCAACAGCCAGCAAGTCTGAAAAGACCAACAGCCAACAAGTCTGAATATTCAATGCAAATAGTGCATCATCTTTAGCTTTCTAACTTGACATTTTGTTCAGAAAGACATTTGTGAAGAAAAAATGGAACGTTTCATAGATTTGTACTAGCATGTTCATCCAGTGGACCTTTTGTAGCATAGCCAATGATCCCACCCATTTACAAAGACATGAATTAATATCAGCCTCTGACTTGTTTCCCCCTCTTTCCATAAGGGCTAGAGGAGCCAGACTGGGAGTGTAGTTATGATTGTCCATCCACTCACCCAGGTTATACCTAAACAGGGTCATGAGTTCCTCTGCTTAACATCTAAGCTGTAATTCTTCTGCTTGGTGAAAACCAGCATAAACTATATCCCTAAATGTGAATAAATGCCTTTTCATACTTTACATGTCCTTACTCTGCCTTCTTCACTCACTTCCTTATTCCTATCAATTTTTATCCCTGGCTTTGTCTCTAAATGTACCATAAGCCTGATTTTTTCTCACTACGTATTGCAATTCTTGTTTGTATTATAGTAACTTACTTTTAATTTCTCTATAAACAGGCTAAAATTTATTTAAGTATTAAATCATTGTTGTATAACTTGTATCTGTTTTTAACCAATGTTTTTATATTATGTGTAACTTGGTATAATTATTTAAACTGTAGTTGTTTTTGTATTATTTTTAAAGACTGTACAATTATTACTTTTGAAATGTTTTGCAGTACTTTAGAGCTTTTATTTCTGGGCCTCTTCTGAAAATGGTCTTGTACATGGTTGGACATTCCCTGTAACTGAATGCCAAAAAATAGATGAATAAATAAATAACAAAATTATAACATGGGGTATTTTAACAGGCTAAGAATGCTGCCCTCAGTTGTTTCATATACCTTATGTGGTAAGATGTCTGATCTAAAATCTCTGATGGAGCCTCTTCTCTTTGAGAACATGTGCTTTGATCTCTTAGCAGTGAGTGAAAACACATATGAATGTAATTATTAGAATCCTCATTAATAATAATACCAGTAGAGGGCAGATAGATCACACGATAGCTTCCACTACCAGTCAGTACTGTATACTAAGTTCATTTGATTCTTCAGATAACTAGATGTTGGATGAAACCTCATCTGCAGTTAAAATCAAGTCAGAGAGTAATAATGTTTTCCTACAATTTAAAAGAAATAAGAACCACCCATTTAGAAAATCTAGGAGGGGTGGTAGTAAACATGCCAAAAGGAATGGACATAAAATTTCTGTTTCAACAGTTAATGGTGAAATACATGGAGGGGGTAGTGAGGTGTGGGTTATCTTGTATACAGTATTTATTCTGTTTAACTTACTGATGATGAGATTAAATTGCTTAATAAAGGTCTAAATGTAATTCTAGTAACTAATGTAATGTATATCAATATGTTAAATATGTCAAGAATGTTTGTAGAAAACTTAATTTGGAAATGTGTTTTGCTTCCTAATGTGCAAGTAAGAGAAAGGACAGATATAATTTAAGAAAAAAATATATAATTTTCAACCACCAACCCATAAACAGTGTGGACATATTGGAAAAAGCCATACTTAGGGACCTGCATAGCTCCTACATGTATAGGTAGGGAAGGCCAATCTTACAACAGGGAATAGACAACAACTTCAGACTTCTAGAGATAATTTTAACATTAAAGTAACTAAGGCAGATAATGGTGGTAGTGTAGTTTGGGACACATATGACTATCATAAATAAGCTCTTGGACAACTGAATGATGACCAGTATTATTTTGGAATAGTTATGTGACCCAACAATAAAGTTTAAATAGGAAGTTGATTTGTTCTTAGAGCAGGCTTGTGATCATGGAATAATTGATATTAGAAATTAAATGATTTAAGAAAAAAAGAACCCCAGCATCAATATTTTAACTATTGCCTACAATTTGTAAAAATGGTAGCACCCCACCTGGTAGGCCCATTTTATCAGCTATTAGGTCATTTACTGAACAGCTATCAGAGTTTATGACATTTTGCTTAAATCCAGTATTAATTCAAGTTAGAGCTAGACTATAAGATACCACAAATGTTGAAGGTAACGGAACAAATACAATTTGATATTGAGTGGTACATGTGTGCTCTTGATGTGAAATCCCTCCATAATTCTTTTGTCCCCATTTTTGCAGGCCTATTTATGGGTTACATGAAAGTGTTTTTATTTATTATTCAGCACATACGCTGTATGTGGAGTCAATGAACATAAGACAAAGGTTCCTGGATGATTGCCGGTTAGTCTGGAAATCAGACAGAAAAAAACTGAGTGATATTTAAGATACTTGAATGAAAATAAATGTGAATAGAGCTTACTACTGAAGGGGATATGCGTCAGTTTTCTTTTTTGGATATTGCCATCAGTAAAAAATAGGATGGTACTTTTAGTATGAAAATCTACAGCAAACATTTCCTGTTGAAAGCTACCAGTTGTTATTTAGAATCCATGATCAATAATATACTCAAATTACAGTTTACGAATCTAAATAGGAGCCTATCAGTACAATTAATAAACAGGTTTATAGCCAGATGTTACAAACGAGGAGAAGTAATAAAGGCTAAAGCCAAGATGTATACAACAAACAGAGCAAAACTGTTAAAATATAAGATAGGAGATATCCCAAATATTCTTTGACTTATGTTTGTAGTCTTGAAAAGGGCTTTTGCTATGGGCACTCTGCTGTTTGGAAGTCTGAGTCAATTGAAGATTACAATGAATGTTTTCTCCTACTGATTATCAGTTACCATTGCTGCATTTACCTTCTGGTTGAAAGGATATAAAGTAGCCTTAACTCAGTTTTCAAATAAAATCTTTATTCTTCTTATTCGACAAATGAGTGCTTAGTTACATACTAAATCAGAATAGCTTATATACATGTTTTTGCAACGTCAGTGGGAGGTGTGTCCAGGGTAAAGGAGTGTCATTGGCTGAGACCAATGGTATGCAATTGGCCCACCTACATGCCACTTTATTTGCATGTTGAGCCAATTGAGCCAATCCAAAGTGAGCACATCCAGCCTGGGCACCTGTCCCTTAACTTAGTTTAACAACAGTGGTAAAAGTAGTAACAATGTATTTCAATTATTTACATTAGGGAGTAATAAAGAAACAATATAAACCTTTGAAGTCCATAAACCACCACCTGGATAATAATCAGTATGCAGTATATTAAATTAGTTGTATTAAATTTAAATGTCGAATGTTATCAGTGTAAATTGACTTATAACTGTATGTACCCTAGCTGAGTGGGCAATACTTCCATGGAGTCTGTGGGTGAAAGTGAAATATAGGAAAAAATGATGGTGTGGGTAAGAAAGATTAAAGGTGTTGACAAAAAAAGTTTACTTGCATAGGGAAATTTACACCATTAGTATAAGTGAGCAGATCTTTTTGTAGCATTCCCTCTTACGGGGATGAGCTGGTTAAAAATAAAACATTTTCTGGATAGACTATGAAATGAATGTTAGAAAATATGCAAGTTAAAATTCCTGCTTTTACAGGGACAAATACTGGAAATCTATTCTTGCAATTGAGTTCATCTGCTCAGCTGGGATATTTCACCAAAACATAGAATAAAAACAATGGTATTAATAGTCTCGACCTTCTTTAATAGAGTAGTATTTGAGGCATTTTTTTTTGTGTTAACCAGTCTGGGTTCAGCATGCTTCAGTGTTTGTTAACATGCAGGGTGGTGATAAGCCAGTGTATCACTACAGATTTCTGTATTAACCTTAGATGGGTGTACAGGGTACACTAATTCTTCAATTAGTCAAATAGAACATTACAAATAAAAAACAGAGAACAACTTACAGTGCATTTAATATGGGTACTCTAGCAGATTAAGAAAACCTACCTGTTTCATATACCTTAATTGGTGTGATCTCAATCTGGTCTTAAACTCCCTGAGACAGCCTTTCTCTTTGAAAACGTGTGTCTCACAGCAGGGATATAAAACACATGTGCATGTAATTACTATCATCCTCATTAATAATACAACCAGAGGCAGACAGGTCACACAAAGGCTTCCAAATGTATGGATTAAACTAGCACTGAAGGGAAAGCAGTGTACCTTCACAGCTATCTTTAGGAGCAGTCTAGATTAATATGGTGTAATTACAAATTCATATATGGTACAACTGTTGACAAGCCTACTGATGGCCAAGAGGTTGTAAGCTATAACCATACATCAAGCTATGCATTCTGCAGTGTTCTTTTCCACACTTTGGTTTCTTGTTAGTGTAATAATGTGCCAAACTTACTATACATGAGGCACAGGATGCATGGATCAAACTCAAAAAGGAATTATTCATTTACAGTTTACTAGAGATGATATCACATTGACATGCACATTATGTAGTTTTACAGCTCAATCACAAATCTTTGATACCTGTCATAAGGCCATATGTCTTCACTGACTAGTTCCACTGCTGCTAAGCTGTTGAGGGCAATCACTGCAGTACTTGTGAGGGAATAAACCCTGCATAATGCAAAAATGACATCTGCCTCTTAAAAGTCTACCCCACTGATCATGAACCCAAGCATTCTGTTAGCTGGGTAATTCAGACTAGCAGTGATTATAACACTGTGCACTCTTTTTCTGTTTTTCACTCTTGGGATCCTCCTTCTAGGAAAATAAATCATCCATCGTTTTCTTACCGAAGTACATAGCCTTTCACTATTTTTTGCTCTGAATTCAGGTGCCACCTTTCTGTCCTGCTTGCTGCAATAGGCTACGTCAGAAGCTAATTATAACCTTATTAATAACCACTGCATTGTTGGTATTGCCCATGAACACGATGACCTCACTCACTGACCTTGTGATATTAGTGAAAGATTGAGTAAATTATACCAATTCCAACACTGATCCCTGTCGTATTCTAACTGCCTTTTAATTCAGCAATTCCCTTTTAAATGCTACTTTATATTCCATGTGAACTAGCCATTTTTATCTACTTCCCCAATTTATAAGGTGCTTATGTTTTTCATCAACATATGAAGAGACATACTGGGGCCCTAATGGAGAGATGAAATGTCAGCAAGTAAAGGAGAATAGTAGTGCTGAAATTGAATTCATCCTCAAGTCTTGCTCAGTACCTTCACTAGGTGGATCCTGTTTTTCACAAAATCTCACCGAGGCGACACTGATATAGACTGTATTTATATAGCATAAATCATGGAGAGAAGTAAATCAAAAACAAAAAAGATAGCTGGGTGCACAAGACCCAGGATAAAAAAGTGCCCAATCCTGGTAGGTGCACTGGTGCCAGGATTGGAAAAAATGACAGTGTAGAATACTCAAAATACGGAAACATTCCTACAATGGGGCTAGGCCAGCTCCGGGGGAGGATGGCCCTCCTGCAGTAGAAAGAAGTAGTAGTCCACAAAAATCACAAAAAAATGATAGGCCAAAGAAAAGCCATAAAGACGATAGAGTGGACTACTGAGGATAAGAAAGAAATCATACTGCTACTATTATGCAAAAAGCCCAGAAATTCCAGACACAAGATATACAAAATGATTAAGAGATAAATTAGAGGAAAGAAAAATACTTGCACAGGAAAAACTGTCAGAAGCTTCAAATGAAATTTTGCATTCATTAATACAACAGATTTTTGAAAAACAGTATATAGATTAAGAAACTTTGATCTGTTTGGAAAAAGAAGAATCTGAAGAAGTGCAAAAATGTAAACAACAAAACCTAGATATTTTTGAAAAGTATAAAAAAGAAATATGGACATGGGAAAGAAAGAAATATTTGATATGGTGCCATATTTATGCAAAGGAGAAATCCAAATTAATCAATATAAAAAAGGCAGCCCGAAAGATATTTGAAGAGAAATACTGGCAAAGGCATCCAGATACGGAAAATTTCACAATAAAAAAAATAATATCACAAAGATGAAACGTAGAAAAGATTAGTAAAGTAGAAGTTAAAAAAATAGAAGTTGAAGTTATGGAGTGCCTGTGAAGTGAAGGATTTAACGTAGAAGGTCTAACACATATTACATCACAGCATGATGGAGTGGGTCTCCAAAGTAAGGAGAAGCAGGAAGATCGAGAGACATCTGAAGAAGAAATGAAATGGGAAAGATAACGAGATTTAATATGATGTAATATTTATGCAAAGGAGGAAAGCAAAACTAACCCGTACAAAAAGAGCAGCACTAAAGATATTTGAAGAGAAATACAGGCAAAGGAATCCAGATATGGAAAACTTTACAATTCAAAAAATAAGAAGGCAAAGAGGAAAGGAAGAAAAGGAGATTCGTAGTGGAGAAGTTAAAGAAATAGAAATTGAGGTTATGGAGCACCTGCAAAGTGAAGGATTCAGTGTAGAAACTCTGATGCAGAAAGCACCACGACAGGATAGAGCAATGGATATCCAAATAAGGGGAAACCAATGGAACAAGAAGCAATTGGTCGGGTGCCATATCAAGATATTTTGGAGCCTTCCACAGGAAACCAGAAGCTAGGCAGCAAGGGAAGGAACAAGAAACTGTAAATTCTGATGCAGTCAAAGTTGAGGAGTGATAGGACAGTGAGTTGCCATATGGCAGAGCAATGGATGACACAGGATGAAACTGAATAGAAGGTGCCACAGGAAGATGCTATAGAACTTTTTATATAATACCCACAGGAAATGGAAAACAAGGGATGTGCCCTCAGTTTGGAAGAAAATGAGCTAAGAGAAGAGTTGCTTGATTTAATAGATATTGATAGCTATATTATGATCAACTAAAGAAATAGACTGCAGAAGGTCAATAAAACTCCAATAGTCAGAAGTCTGATAAATCAAATGAACACAGTAATTAGGACTGTCAATAGAGATCCATGTGATATAGCACAAGTAAACAGGATATATTACTGTGCAGCTAAGCTAATAACTGATAACGTTCTACCACAAGAACACATGGTAGTGAGGGAAAGGAAGGAGAGAAATCAAATACCATTATGGAAGTATCAAATAGTGAAAACTATACAGCAATTAAGACAAGAAGTGTCACTGTCAGAGGAATATAGAAGAGGGAACAGATCAACAAAAATACTAAGAAAGACAGATGTGATAAAACTAATGCACAACATTAGAAGAGACCAGAATCTATCATGCAATATTGCAAATAACAAACTAAGAATTTCAGCACAGGCAGAAAAACTTAGAAGATACGCAGATAAATATAAAGGAAAAATATAAAATAAGCAATTTATTGATGACCCAAAAAAGTTTTATAGAGAATTGGGAAACAAGGTAAAAGGAATTGAAAGACCACCAAAAAAAGAAAAAAATACAAGCATTTTGGAGAAGTATCTATGAAGATCCTGTGGAACACAACAAAGATGCTAAATGGATATGAGAAGTAAAAGAAAGAATAATAAGTTTAAAAGTACAGGATATGGAATGGGATGAAGTAACAGAGAGATTGCAACAAGTTGAAAAAAGCCTCTAATTTAAAACTCCAGGCCCAGATGCAGTACTTAACGTTTTGTTAAAGGTATTAACATCTTTGCACAAATATTTAGCCATGAGTAAGAACTATTTATATGTGCAGCCCGAACAGAAACCAACCTGGCTAACAACAGGTAAAACAATGCTCCTACTGAAGAGTGAACCTGCAAGATACCCCACAAATTATAGACCAATAACTTGCCTTCCGACAACTTATAAACTATACACTGGAATTGATGCCAACAGAGTTTATAGTAATTTAGAAGAAAACTCTATTATGGCAGTAGAACAAAAGGGCAATAAAAGAAAGTCATATGGAACAAAGGATCATTTGTTATTAAATAAAGTCATAGTGGAGAACTGTAAAAAGGGGAAGAATCTAAGTATGGCATGGATTGACTACAAAAAAGCATTTGATAGTATCCCACATTCATGGCTTAAAGAATTCTTAAAAATATATAAGATACATCCTACACTGATCAATTACATTACAGTGACTGTGAAACAATGGCAGACCACTTTGCAATTAAGCTATGACAAAGGATAAATTATCATTCCAGGGATAAAAATTCAAAGGTGGATATTCCAGGGTGACTCTCTGTCACCATTGATATTCTGCCTTGTCCTTAATCCATTAAGCTGTCTATTTAGGCCATGGCTATAATTTGGTTCCTAGAAAACAACAAAGTCTAAAGACCCATCATATTCTGTTTGTTGATGATTTAAAACTGTATAGCTCATCAGATAAAGAACTGAAAGCACAGCTGCTGGTTGTCAAAACTCTTTAAGATGATATTAGAATGTCATTTGGTCTTGATAAATGTGCAAATGCAACATTTAAAGCAGGAAAACTGCAGCACCAGGAAAAAATCAGTTTGATACAAGCATGTGATATAAAAGAACTTGAGCAAGATGGAGTGTATAAATACCTGGGAACTGATGAAGGGAAAGCAATAAAACATGAGCAAATGTGAATAAATCTGAGTAAGGAATACTTTAGAAGACAAATTAATCCTGAAAACATCGTTGACATCTAGGAACAAAATCCAAGCTATAAACCAATTTGCTCTTCTTGTCCTAACTTACAGTTTTGGAGTGATTGACTGGCCCCAAAACGTGTTGGATAGATTAGATATTAAAACAAGAAGGATGTGTCATGCTCATCAAATGATCTATAAACTTCAGTGCATACTAAGATTGAAATTTACTACATGTATAGATCTGCCATTGTGGGATTCCACACATATCTGCTGACCTCACAAGACCCAAACATACTGAAAGTTTTGAAACCTCAGGAGAATAAATCTAATATGACTTCTCTGCTTAGCCTAGCAGAAGCATATCAGCATCCAGCAAGAATGGAAATCAAACCAAAAGTAGATAAAAATTAGGCAGCATCTGAATGTGCCAAAAAAAAAAAAAAAAAAGAAAGAATATAAGGTGAAGGACCAGATGAAAAGGCAACAAATGTGGAAAACACATAAATATAGTTGCAAGTACAGAAAACTTCTAGAACAACCTCATGTTGATCAGGAACGAATGCAGGAATAGTTATGGAGAGGTGAATTTAAACCAAGAGATGAAAGGTTAATATTGGTGGCCCAAGATAGTGGGCTACGTACACGCTGGTTTACAAAGTCCATTGAACATGTGGGAGAAACAGACAAATGTAGGTTTTGTAAATCCCAATTGGAAAGAGTCTCACACATCTTTGCTGATTGTGACATACAAATGGCAGAAGGACTGAATACAGAAAGGCATAATAATGTGGTAAGACTGTTGCAATGGGGATTG